>NW_027700702.1:0-6360 GCF_054177405.1 Leptonychotes weddellii | reverse complement strand
GTACACACACACACACACACACACACACACACACCACACACTTGGGAAAAAGTAGACCCAGGCAGAAAGTTTCAGCAAGTAAGCAAGCCAGCCAGCGCAGCGCGTACACACACACACACACACACACACACCACACACTTCTGTGGATAACCCACGGTCGGGGCGGGGGGGGGTGGGGAGGAGTTAGAACTGGAGCGGGGTAAAGCCCAGGTTCAATGTGTGGGTGGCGGTCTCAACTCCAAAGCCGTGAAAATAGCCTGGGCTTTGCTGTTACAGAAATTTTTCAAATCTGGAATCAGCCTTTTTCTAGCCCTGTGCCAGGAAACAAGTATTCGACCTCTCCAAATCCCATCATATTCCTCATTGTTGGTACCCATCCCATGTTGCGATCTTAATGCAGATGAAAGGAGATAACGGCTAAAGCACAGAGTAAGTGGTCAGTGAATAGTTAATAGAAGCTACTGGGGTAATAACCTCATTCCTGGGCTAAACATCGGGTTGCCTTTAAGGGGATGGGAGAATGATGATTCCTGCCTTAAAAGTTTTTGTGAAGATTAAATAAAGCAGTTGGTTGTGACCCATTAGTGGTAGTGGTAATGAAATGAATTTAGTGTACTGCAATGAGCATTTAAAATAATAAATTAATGAGTATTACAAAACACAAGGGCAAATATTTTTGCATAAAACTTTTGTTTGCATATGTTTAGGTTTAATCATATAAAATGGCCATTTTATAGGTCAAGAGGGTAGCATATTGTCGATTTTGTATGGCTCAATGTGCATACCGGATAACAATGTGAATTGCATTTCCTACTGAGTCATAGTCCAAGGACTTTGAGAAATACGGAAACAAGGTATGTTCAAGTGATTTGTGAGAACTAATGTATGTATATATAGGCTCATCAAACCCCTAACTACAGGAATTAAGAGCCCTACTCTTCCCCATTTCCCAGTAGTGTCAGAGGGTTTTTTTCCTTTTCCTAATTTACATAACAGGTAGTTTAACATATGGAATGTGTTAGCTCAAGAGGAAGAACAGGTCAAATACATAAAGAGGTTCCAGAAGAGCTTTAGGGGCCACAAATGGTGCTTGGGACTGTGATCTGTCTGAGCAGTGCAGTCTTAACAACCACAGCCCTGGGCTGATTCCTGCCTAACTTCTAAAGACTTTTGAGACCCCTAATTTAGACACATGCAGGGTTGACAAGCCTTAGCAGGGGCACTCCAGAGGACAACTACTGTCTACCACATGCACTGGACATGGTGTGTGGAATGAACACAGTTCTCAGTTTCCCCTCAAATAGATCGATCTCTCCCATTTCACCCAATCCCTGGGCCACTGCACACCAGCATTAGTGCCCCAGCTCCTTTGCCTGCTTGGGATGGCTTCATTTTCACAATCCTTTGCCACCACGGGGAGAGGGGGGAGACACACTACAGCCACATCAGACTGGATTACTGCAGGCTCAGGAGCCAAAACTGTCAATATGAATAAAGGCAAAATCAAAAACTGGCTCACAGATGTGTTTTATTCGAGCCATACAGTATTTTGAAATCAGAAGATTTTACATAAAAGTCTGGATTCTCTTGACACGTTAAGAGTTTTTAGCAACTCTGGGTCTTGTACCCACAAGAGCACTGTAGCCTGGAGCTGAACTGAGGCTTCTGCTCTCAGGTTCACTATAGGCTCCACACAGCTCACTGAGCTCAGATAAGTGCCCGGCCTGGCCTCTCTGGAATGTGAGTTTGCTGCTTCTCAGATAAGGCCTGTCTCACAGTAGCCCCCTGGAAGATGGGAGCTCATGTCCACCCCAGACCATGAAGGACCTCCAGAGGGGCATCAGAATTCCAGCCAGATGCCCCAGATACCACACCATTCCCACCTTGACCTTTCTTTCTTTCTCTGGATTTTTATCACCCAAGTTACACCAGAACAAAAATTAAGGATTGCTTTAAAAAATGACCATCACAAAAAAAAAAAAAAAGAAAACCAAAAACTACCACTCTAAAAAGTATTTGCATTTGGAATTAACCTTTACACAAGGACTCTTTGTGGAGAAGAGATCTCAATGGTGATGGCAGCATTAGAGAGAATAGAAAAGAGGTCGTTGAGTCAGTGTGCCCAGGAAAAGTCTGGAAAGCCACACTCCAGACACTACTAGTGCTTCCCACTGGAGAGTAGAGTTGGAGAGAGAGGAGTGTTTTTTTTTGCTTTATACAAGTGTGTACCATTTGACTTCTTCCATGATCATTACTATTTTTTATGTATTTTTTTCTCTTAAAATTAAGCAAGGATAGAAACAGGGTAGAGGTAGAATAAATGGATCTTAATGACGGACGGCACAGGGAAGGGGGTTCAGAGAGGAGGGCTCACGATGGATGGAGTAAGGGTGACTATCACCCCCAAATCGGTACCATTGATAGAAAAAGAGGACCTGGCTGGAGAAGCAGGGCTGTGAGAGAGAGTTCAGTGAGGACCCCGGGAAGCAGGCAGTGGGAAATGTCCTGTAGGAAATGGGGAGTGTGTGTCTGCAGCTTGAGGCAGAAGCTAGAATCGGAGCTAATGCTCTGGGGAACTATACACACCGAAGGGCCGATTAAAGTCACATGAGGCGAGATGAGATTCCTGAGGGTGAGCACATGGGGAGAGCAAATCCAAGGAGAGGATCCAGAACAGCTGGCTCTGGGGCAGGCAGGCAGAAGGTGGAGATGGTGTACCATCACCAAAGTCAAGAGAGGAGAGTCTGAAAAGGCAGATGTGACGAGCAGTGTAGCCTTGGCCTAGTGGTTAAGGAAGACCAGGAGTGGGAGGAGGGTTACTGCTTGACCCTCTAGAGTAGCACCTTCCTAGTACTTCTGAGCACAACCCACAGTAAGAACTCATTTTACATCACAGCTTATGGTGAATTAGATCGCTGCCCCCAATTCTTCACACCCTGTGGGTGGAATTAGACGTCCAAATCCTTTGCCACGTGACTCTGCAGTGCCTCCTACTGGTGTTGATGTTGCGTTTCAACATGTGACCTGCTTTGGATGAGAAAACATTAACAGACTCATGGTTATATATGTCCATGTGGGATCTGGCGTGACCCCTTCTGTTACTGCCCCTGCAGGAGAGCGTGCTCTGGGGCCTGCAGAGTAGACCCAGACTAGACCTATAGCCCGGAGCCAAACCCAGCTCAACTCTGCCAGGTCCGGCCACGATCAGCCGAACCTCACCAACCTGCAGATCCACGAATGACAAAACTAAATTGTTTCAAGAACTTAGATTTGGGGCTTATTATGCAGGGCTCGATCCCAGGACCCCAGGAACATGACCTGAGCTGAAGGCAGACGCTTAACCGACTGAGCCACCCAGGCGCCCCTGTTTCATTCTTTTTTGAATACTGGCTGCAACCCACACTCTGAAAAGCAATGTTCTAGAAAAATTGTTCTTGGGTTTTTTTCACCCCAACACATCTGAGGGATAGAACACACTGTGTATCAACAAGTAAGTGGCTCGCTTACTAGCTGTGCGACCTTGGGGACACTACCTGACCACCCTGAGCTTCAGTTTCCTTATCTGAGAAATGGGAACAAGAATATCTGGCTCTAGAGTAGTTACAGAGATTAAATGAGATAATGCATGTTAAGTGCTGAGCAAAGTCATTGGCATAAAGCACGTATCCAATAATTATTAGCTGTTATTTCCATTACTGAGAAGTGTGGTGAGTAACAGAAGGAACCGGAGCAATTTCAGAGTTAAGACTGAGTTATGGATTACTTTCTCTTGGATGGGAAACCAGGCTGACGCTCCTGGAATAAGGCAGAGTGTGACTGATGACAGCAGGTCTAACTAAGAAAGGGCTGAGAATCAAACCAGTTGAGTGCCCCCAACAAGGGCATCGGTGGGGCATCGCGTACCACCTCTCTGCTTGGTCCTACCTGCTCTATCTCCCTGCGAGAGTCCTACAGGGATTCAGAGACCCGAATCCGTCATTAACTTCTTCCCCAATCCTACTCTAACTTGCCCCCCTCCCTGCCTTCTACCTCCCCGCCCCCCCAGCATGAGGATTAAGCCAGCCAGCAAAGAATAAGTAGTTGACAGTCAGAGAGCAACACAGGGTCACACAGACAAGAGGTGGTCTTGCGTCCTCTGAGCCCATATTCTCAACTGCTCCCCGAACTGGAGAGAAAGGCCAGTGTCTACTTGTTATTCCCATCCAAACACTGCTAGATTTCATGATGGCACATGGACACTTCTGATAAGTGAGGGATGAAGGGACACTATGCATGGACAAGGGGAGGGAATGAGCATCAGAAGCAGGTTGTAAAAAAGGCTTCTTTATTGAGAGCAGCGAGTGTTAAAAAAAACAAAACAAAACAAACGAACGAACAACAACAATAAAGGTGTGAGGCAGGGGTGGCCCACCCTCCCCACCTTCTCCAGGGTCCACCCATCCCTCCCATGCCCCCCACCCCACGCTGCAAGTACATACAAAAGCCGCCCATGGTGCATACAAAAAGGGCGGGTTATATAGTGTCAAAAGCTCCTGAAAACTCCTTCATCTGCCAGGCACTTAGGATGAGGAAAGGAGAGAAGGGTGGGGAGGAGGCATGGGTCTGGGTCAGCGTGCACAAGTCCATGGGGTGAGGATTCACTGGCGCATCCTCCATAATCCTGGTGCAGACCCGAAGGTGGGCCCAGGGACCAGAACTATCCAGGAACTTGAGTATATTAAGGAACTCCCCTCAGACCCAGCTCATCTCCAGCTTAGCCCTCCCTAGGCCAACTTGGCAAGTGAGTGGCAGAACTGGACCTGGTCAATGGGAGGAGACCCAGGCCAGATATTGGGGTTACCTGAGGCACCCACACTGTCCCTGATGGGGGAAGGGGTGGCAGAGAATGCTGCCCAGCTCAAGGCCCTAGTCACTTAGTCTGAGTCTGAATCGGCCTGCCCAAGGGCTGAGGATGGGGAAGAGGAGGAAAGCCCAGGCCCTGCCCAGACCTAAATAGTGCCTGTGTTCCCAGGGCAGGGCCCCTAGGGCCAAGGAGGAAAGGGATCTTGCCCATCATGCTATGGGCGCCCCTGAAGAAGTCCTCCCCTGCCCACGCCATCCTGAGGCACAGCCTGCCTGGGCTCCTTCCTCACGGCTTGCTGTCTGCGGGGTTGTCTCCCAAGGTATTGGCGATCTCGCTGAAGGAAGGCCGGTCCTTGGGGCTGAGGGCCCAGCAGCGTTGCATCAGCCGGTACAGCTTGGAAGGGCAGCCCTCAGGCTGTGGGAGTCTAGCCTTCCCAGCCTGCAAATCTGCAGGGAAGATGGTGGATGGAGCGTTAGTCAAAACATTTCACCACCTGTCCAACTCTGTGGAGCCTGTAGTTCCCCAAGCAGCCACGGGAGGGCGATTCGGGGTCAGGGGCGAGGGCCAGTGAGTGGTGGGAGGGCACTGACTCAAGGGGCATATGGGAAGTATCCTGCAATCACAGGATGACTCCCATGACCCTGGCCCCAGCTCTGTCTGGCTGGTGAGGGCAGGGTCCACAGGAGGCAGCCAATGCATGAGGACCGAAGCGGGATCAATGGGCAGGCATCAGAGTGGCTGGACTGGGCATTGGGGTCAAGGACTATTTACCAACCAGTATAAAAGTATTAATTAGTATTTCAGCTGGAGTAGCCATATCTGTACATCTGCTAACAGCAGCCCTGGGGAGTGAGGCGGGCTTCGTGGGGCCCAGGACCCTGAGCAGACCCTGCCCCTGGAGAACATCTGGAACCGTCCTTTGGAAACACAAAGTGCCTACCTGCCAGCACTTCATCATCTGCCTGTCCACCATGGGGCATCTCTCCGTGGGTGAACACTTCCCACATCAGCACACCAAAGGCCCAAACGTCAGACTTGGTGGAGAAATCGCCCTCCAGGATGGCCTCGGGGGACATCCAGCGCAGCGGCACCCAGGCCTGACGAAAGTGGTAGTACTCACTGCAGGAGAGAAGCACACACAGGCATGGGGCGGGGCCTCCATGCGTCACAGGGTGCAATGGGGTACATGGCCTGGGATCCCCAACCTCAACCCAGGTCTGGCTCTCATACCCAGGCTAGAACCCAACTTTTCTCCATCAAGGCACTCAGAGAAAATTGGTAGCATTTATGCTGAGCACCGGGGGTACGTTGGATGAAAATCTGGAGACATCCATGTGGGGTCTGATGGTTAAAAATTCCATTAAGAATCAAAATTTATTGGGCGCCTGGGTGGCTCAGTCGTTAAGCGTCTGCCTTCGGCTCAGGTCATGATCCCAGGGTCCTGGGATCGAGCCCCACATCGGGCTCCCTGCTCTGCGGGAAGCCTGCTTCTCCCTCTCCCACTCCCCCGGCTTGTG
>NW_027700701.1:0-345 GCF_054177405.1 Leptonychotes weddellii | reverse complement strand
AGGCGCCCTAATTCTTACAATCTTAATCTCAGAAAATATATCCTCAAGTTAGGATCTTTCTGGAATTATCTTGATTTTGCCCTTATTTTTTCCCAGTTGTATTGAGATATAATTGACATGTAACACTATATTAGTTTAAGGTGTACAACATAATTTGATATATGTACATATCGCAGAATGATTACTATAAGTTTAGTTGACCTCTGTCACCTCAGATAGTTACAAATTGTTTTTCTTGTGATGAGCACTTTCAAGATCTACTCTCTTAGCAACTTCCAATATACAATACAATATCATTAATCATAGTCACCATGCTGTACCTTACATCCCCAGGACTTACCTATC
>NW_027700700.1:0-345 GCF_054177405.1 Leptonychotes weddellii | reverse complement strand
GTGCTGGGTGAGTGCTGTGAATTGTGTAAGACTGTTGAATCACAGACCTGTACCTCTGAAACAAATAATACATTATATGTTTAAAAAAGAAGAAGAAGAAGAGAGCAGGAAGGGAAAAATGAAGGGGGGGAAATCAGAGGGGAGATGAACCATGAGACACTGTGGACTCTGAGAAACAGAGTTCTAGAGCAGAGGGGGGTGGGGGGATGGCTTAACCTGGTGATGGGTATTAAAGAGGGCACATACTGAATGGAGCACTGGGTGTTATATGCAAACAATGAATCATGGAACACTATATCAAAAACTAATGATGTAATGTATGGTGATTAACATAACATAATAAAA
>NW_027700699.1:0-345 GCF_054177405.1 Leptonychotes weddellii | reverse complement strand
ACACAGTCCTGCTCTTAGGAGCTTGCTTACAACCGAGTAGAGAAGCCTAATCCCTTCATAATTATGTTTCTAGTTTCTAGGGGAGCTGATTTTTCCTTTGTCCTCTGTCTTCAATATCCACAGCACTCTGCAGAGACTATAACCTTCTCCACATTGGTGACAGCAAAAGGCATGCTTTTTATTAGGCTCAAACTATAGTAAAGGAGAAATGACCTCAAGACAATTTTGCAGCATCCATAAAACAAATAATTTACAGAATTATTAGAAACCACAAAATAGCCTAATGATATATTGAAAATCCTACAAGTATACAGGGAGAAAGAATAATGGGATTTTTTTTTTTTT
>NW_027700698.1:0-345 GCF_054177405.1 Leptonychotes weddellii | reverse complement strand
TGTAGGGAAGGTATAGCCCTTTGGTGTCTCAGCTTTATGTAGGGGTCTCCCATTAGATTCCTTGTCTTGGGCACTTTTTCTTAATAGGTGTATAAAATAATGGCACGTTTTTAATTGATGGCATCCTAGATGGAGTAACATCTAGTAATTAATTAGAAAGACTAGCACTTTGGGAATAAAATACAAGGTGGGTATGTGGAATGAGGGTGGCACAGAGGCAGAAAGCCACTGAAAAGGGACATGGGGACAAATGAAGAGCTAGTTCATCATCTACGATCAGTCAGAAAGGAATCAGAATCTGACTCGACTGATAGAGTACTGTGATCATTGGCTACTATTTGGGGT
>NW_027700697.1:0-345 GCF_054177405.1 Leptonychotes weddellii | reverse complement strand
TTACCGAGTTTTGAATTCACTCTTGTTTTTGGTGCACAGGTATTCTCATGATCTAATGGAAATGTACATTTTAAGATCAGTGTGCTCATTGTAATGATTCTTCTTTTAATAACCTGAGTGAATTGGTACTGGGATTCACAAGGATATTTTTTTTTTTTAAAGATTTTATTTATTTATTTGAGAGAGAGAGAGAATGAGAGAGAGCACATGAGAGGGGGGAGAGTCAGAGAGAGAAGCAGACTCCCCGCCGAGCAGGGAGCCCAATGCGGGACTCGATCCCGGGACTCCAGGATCATGACCTGAGCCGAAGGCAGTTGCTTAACCAACTGAGCCATCCAGGCGCCC
>NW_027700696.1:0-345 GCF_054177405.1 Leptonychotes weddellii | reverse complement strand
TGGCATCTTTCCCAAGTACTTGTTAGTGCTGATGCTGCTCCTGGAGACCCTCGTTTAGTGGCTACACTAGAGAATGCAGGCACAGCGCACCTGAGCCCCCCACACCCACCATCTACGTCAACACAACTCCAGGGGAGTTCCCAGGAAAGAGTTTATCATTTACTTTTCACTGTTGTGAGTTTACTGTGGGTTCCCAGCAAAGACTACAATCACCATCCTGAAGGACCACATCTTACATAGCACTTTAAAGTATACAGGAAGAAAAAAAAAGTTTACAGAAAGAAGACTACTGAATGCACTGATGTCTAAGCAAGTCTCTATTTGGAAAACAACGTGTATATATCG
>NW_027700695.1:0-345 GCF_054177405.1 Leptonychotes weddellii | reverse complement strand
GATGTCGCAGACAGGCGTGCGTACGGGCATGTGTGTGCATTTGTGCCTCGTGTGGATGTCTGTGTGTGTGTCTGCGTGTGGTCCTGTGTGTATGTTCATGTGTGTCTGTGTGTGCGTCTATGTGTATATGCCTTTGTGTCTTTGTGCACGTATGTGTTTGGTGTGTGTGCGTGTGCTTGTGTGTGGGGTTTGTGTGTGCATATGTATGTGTGTCCAGGTTTTGTCTCTCTGTGTACACATATGTGAATGTGTGTCTGCACGTGTGTGTGTGTGTGTGTGTGTGTGTGTGTAGCAAGTGACTGTGATGTTAAAACCTCCTAGCTTGTGGAGAAGGATGGGTGGGTC
>NW_027700694.1:0-345 GCF_054177405.1 Leptonychotes weddellii | reverse complement strand
AGGAGATAAAATTCTAGTGTTTCACCATTATTAGTATTTTGCCTATTGGCTTGATTCCTAATTTGTTTATAAAATTACAGATACTTCCCATAAAATGTTTATAGTAAATATTTCTAACAGTGAGATAATAGGTGATTATATTTTCCTTCACAGTTTCCCAGTAAATGGATTATCTAGGTTTTCTACATCTACCTTATACTTTTTAAAATTCAAATTCTGATTTAGTTTTTAAAAAAAATTATCCATTTGATTAAGAGTCTCATATATATGTGGAAAAGTTTCTACAAGAATTTTACCATTTTTATCTACAGATAGCTACAGTTAAATCCAATAGCAGCTAATTTT
>NW_027700693.1:0-345 GCF_054177405.1 Leptonychotes weddellii | reverse complement strand
TGGGTGTTATACGCAAATAATGAATCATGGAACACTACATCTAAAACTAATGATGTAATGTATGGTGATTAACATAACATAATAATAAAAAAAAAGAGTAGATTGGAAGGCCTGGAAAGAAAACTGAATTCAGATGGAGGGAAGAGCATCAATATGGCACAAATGTAACAAAGTTCTTGGTAGAATAGGACAGTGCTTGATGTGTATTGGATGTGGTTATATCTGGATTGAGATTTCTCAACAGATTCTTTCAAATACCTACCAAATCTAGGAAATGGAAATGCCATAGTACAGACATGCATTGCATGGAAATCATGGAAGCTGTTTGTAGTTAAACCTCTTTCA
>NW_027700692.1:0-345 GCF_054177405.1 Leptonychotes weddellii | reverse complement strand
AATTTCAGACATAAGCAGAAGTGTGCTAGACCTGGATCACTCTAGCTTGCAAGAGCATATTGTGTGTATTCCTTCTCAGCTCCATGTTCAATGACATCACTTTGGTAGCCTGAAACCAGCTATAGTGAATATATATATATACACCATGAAAATTGACAAATGTCACAAGTAAGAGCTTTCTTTTTTTCTAAAAAAAAAAAATGAGTTGGTTATTAAATATATGCCAGCATATCAGAGGACATAAATCCATTTAAAACAGACGAAAAATCATTCCAGAACACAGACAAAATAAAATTTCAACTCTTTTCTTTTCCTATTAAAATATTTACATGAAGCGGGCGCCTG
>NW_027700691.1:0-6360 GCF_054177405.1 Leptonychotes weddellii | reverse complement strand
GTCGCTTTTCTGATGAGAGAGTTGTTGCTCTTCTTTTCTTCGATCTCCTGTTGAGTTTGTAGGTGTTCCGAATGGTTTGATCCCTATCCAGCCGAATTCCTGAGAGGAGACGAAATCCAGGTCTCCTACTCCTCCGCCATCTTGCTCCGCCCAACCATCGAAAAGCAGAATTCTAAGTGCAGTCAGAAATAACTGATCAATGAGAACCCAGGGAATCAACCCTTGGAGGTGAATCTCCTGCAGACATAAAGATTCCTCAGACCACACATACAAAGGATGGGCTAATGTAGCAGGGGTCTCTTGGGTTTGAAATTTCAGGTCACTTAAATTCTAGCTCCCAGTTGCTCGCTGCCCTTCTGTGGAGGTTTCCATAGACAGGTACATAATGTGGGGCCTTAGGAATTGCAGTGGAAGAAAGCAGTGTTTCCCCCCGCCCCAGCAACTGTATCTCCACTCAGAAAAACTTTGAGCTACATGAGTTGGCAATGACAGTAGACACATGCCTGGGATTTTTTCAACTTTATGTACAGCTTTTAATGGCATAATTACAGCTGTGTAGTAAGTGATGCCTCTAAACTGAGGACTGCAATGAGAAGCAGCCCAGCCAGGAGAACCAGGAGCAACCTGTTCTTGTTATTGCCAGTTAGTGGGGATAGAACATATGGTCACTTTACAAAGGTGAGTTCCCAACAAGCAGGAATCCCAGCCAAATGATTCCCAGCTGGATTTCTTCTTTTAAATTCATTTATGCTTTCTGTCCAATTTTTCTTCTTGCTTATTTTGAATTACTATTTTTCTTAAAATTGGGGTGGGACTATAGGAGAAAACGCATTTGCAACCAGAAAAATAACTTAGGAAATAAGTGATCAGAGTCACACCCTGCCGAGAACTTATGGGTGATGAAGAAACTCAATAAGTAACTAGTATCGATACTAATCTTCAAAGGGCATTTCTTTGCCTTCCTGGTGACAACATAGAGCCGGAGAGAAGTTTGAATGTAGGAGATCTGAAAGTGAATGCAAATCACCGTTTTCTCGTCTCCAAAACAGAGAGAGCTCCTTGAGACCCCCAGCCCCATCATGCCTGCTCCTGTGGGAGAATGGCCCCATCCCCCTCCTGGCAGTAAAGGAAGAGGTAGACCACGCTCACTTGGTGGCGGCTCAGTCCATCCAGCCTTTGCCGTTGGAGTTGACGTTCATCAGCACGGGCCCTTCCACCAAGTGGTTAGGAACGTCAGAGAGAAAGAAACACTGTGTAAGGGTTTTTACTGAAGACGTCACTGATGACGCAACTCACTACAGCTGCGAACCAGCCTGGCGCGCTACTTCCACCTGCCACGATGTGACCTCCTCCCCACCTAGGACCTTTCAAGATTTTTTCATCTATTAAGAACCTATGCCTATAACAATGTTTTCCACCTCTTTTAATATATCTTTAATGGTGGTCTGTTGTAAAACTGATTAAACGTATCTCTAATTTAAAAAAAAACAATTACGTGTGTGTGAGAGAGAGAGAGAAAGAGACAGAGACAGCTTATTCTTTGTGGAAAGGTTGAACAAAGTAAAAAATGTCCTGATCCAGCCCTGCCCCACAGGTTCCTGGTCATGCCTCTGCTCCCACCTCCACCCCTCCCCATGCCCCTTATTAACATAAGGACATGATTTGAAGGGAATTCATATATATTAATTATACTAAAAATATACATTAAACAAGACAAATTTAGCAGAACTGCCAGCACCATTCACTCCATGCCCTTTACCCGTCACTTCCTCCCAACCCTGAGTTCCCTCTCCTCTCACTGCTCCCATCAAGTCTCTCACTCTCCCAAGTCCCCAGTACCATGACTACCTATGGTGGCCAAAGGAGACTTCCAATTGGCGGACTGAGTGAGAGAGAAGGGGAGGACACTTGTAGGATGGGCTGAGGGGTGAGGGCATCAGGAAGTGAGGGGCTAGCCTGACAAGACTCACCCAGGCACTAAGATTACCAAGGATTACACAAAATAATAATGGGAAACTATCTAGTACAATTCATGTTTTATAGTAGTATTTAGCCAACAGATAAATGTATCCCATCAAAATTTCTGAAAGGTAGCTTCTACTCATGCACAAATATGTGATGTGGATATGGGGAAAAGAAGGCTAAAACCCTAAGAACCCTGTAATATTTGGAGTAAAATCATGATGTGGAGAACCTTGCTATGAAGAATTTCATAGTACTGTTGTTCTTCATCTCCTGTGATCATATTACGGTCTATATAGGCAAAATAATAGAAAAAAATATAAATATATTTGCTTATGTTATTCATTGTTGCTACCAAGGACACACACAGACACACACACACACACCATACAAGGTAAAAATATAAAAAATGGTGATGAAATCAGGGTGAAGGAAACATTGGAGTAGAAAAAAAGTGAAATTAACTTATGGAATGTTCTCTGTAAAATTTTTTGCACCAGTCTTGGAGACCACAGGTTTTATTCTGAGCTTGCATTAATTATAATGTAGCAGGGCAGCTAGATTTTAGCTCATCTGGAGTTATTCTCACTTCTGCATAGTCATTATCACTAAAGTTTGAAGTTCCAAAGCAAATAACACCACCCTTCCAACACAGAACACAGTCTACATAACTTCTGTTTTTTGGTTGAAGTCTTCCTAAAGCTTAGTTAAACATATTCTGCATCCAGTAGAAAAGTTACGCTGAATCTAGGCAGGAACACGTGCTCAGATGCTTGTGATTGGCAGAAAGGGAGATATGGGAGAGAGCTGAGCTTGGCCAACTGGAGAACACCCCCAACTACCACCCAGCCCAGCCTATCCTGCCCTATGGAAATGTGGATGTGGGCCCAGCGTGGCCAGCATCCCTTTGTCAGTCCTTTCATTTCTGGGGATTACTTGGTTCAACTTCTCAGATCTACTTGTTTACCAGGCAATAGGCCTAATCAAAAAAACATGTACATAAATATAGATGATGATAAAGTCAACATTCCAAACAAGAAGAAACTGACAGTTCTGTATAAAAGAGAGAAGTTAAATAAAAAACGTTTTTGAGAATGCTCTCTTCCTTGACAGAATTACTGAGACCACTTTCCTTAAAAGTTCATGCAAAATCCATGGCATAGCCGTGTTTCTTTTCATTAAAACACAAGCCAAATTCAAAACAATTTCAACTCTCCTACAAAATCTTATAATATGAACTGATGCTCTAGGGAGATGCAATGTTTTTATCGTGTGGTTTCAAGGACCTGTCAACACTGCTGAGTATGCCCCGGGAGTATGTGTAGCCCATTTGAGAGTCAGCCACTACAGAAATTCCTCCAAATCTCCCAATAGCCTTTCCGTGGAAGATGAGTACATGTTCTCATATCGCAGATGTAGAAAGTGAGGCTTAAGAAATGAAAGGCTTCACTCCCACTTCTAGTTAGGGATGACTCTGGACCTAAAATCCAGGTCCTTTAATTGCATAACTTTTCCCTCATTTGGAACCTCCAAATTCATCTTCTAAAAACCTCGAATTTATGCTTTGTATGAATGCTATCGTAACTTTAGGTCATCTTCAAAAACCTGAAGATGAAAAGTTTACCTAAATAATTCCAGGGACTGAGACAATTTTTTGGTGCTGATTCATTTTCAAATGATTTCTTTTTGTTCCTGATGCAAGATAGCCAACATATTGTATGTCAGCATTTGATGTGCGGAGAAGTTCTGCTTTGCCATATATTTCCTCTCTGCTGATTTTGTTCACAAATATGTAAGCAAAGGAACAATCTTCTTGTTCTTTCTTGTCGCAGTGGCCATGTTATAGATTGTTGGCGACAGGGGATGAAAATTGGCTCTACCCTTTCCGATGGCTGGTATTAACTGGAACAGTCTTTGAGAGGTGCCAATTCTTCATAACTGATGGTGGTCTTTTGAAAGAGGTTTTTCCAAATGTGTTTGCCTTATGAAAGAGTAGTGGTTGGGGGCAGTCCATTACCCTTTCCAATAAGGAAGATGGATTAGTTTTGACTGACTCTGTGTAAAAAGCTTGGTTCTTGTCCAGTTGGCAAGAGCATAAAGCAAAGTAATTACTTGAAAGTAAAAGGAAAGAAAAGAAAAAGATAAATATTGTATCTAGTATCCTCCCTGGTTACTTGGGATTCTGGCTTTCTTTCCAATTAAAAAAATAACAATAATCTTTTTTAGGACCAAAAAAAAAAATTCCATAGTATCCCAGTGGAAAATCTCATTCAAGAGTGGTTTGGGTGTTTATAGTGGTGTTCGTTTTTTTTTTTCTTTTGAAAACCTTTATCTGAATCAGATTAATTAGTTTTGTGCCAGAGTCCCAAAATCTATATGGCATAATGTGTAAGATAAGTGAAAGCCTTAAGTAAAATGGGAAATAGGAAATACAGCCCATTTCTTGAGACGACTGCTGTTTAATATATAAGCTATCTTTACCCCATAACATTTTTTATGGTGATGAGAGGTAGAGAAAAAGTTCTGTGTAAGCAAATCTATCATCTATCATCTATCTATCTATCTATCTATCTATCTATCTATCTATCTATCTATCATCTATCTATCTATATTTAGTGTTGAACTGACATTATAAAATACAATTTTTTCATAGTTTGAAGGGAGCAGAAGAGCAAAAGAATAGCTTAAGATTTCAAAATGTTTTAGTTACGTCATCTAATTCTTCATATAAATACCCTTGATGATTCAGTGACATCACAGACTGATAGTTTCTAATTTATAGCTATCAGAAGTAAGACAGGTTTCATCACTTGTTCAAATGATGCATCATAGGTTTATCTAACAATCATGCTAGAATAGGCTTTTTCATACACTACTAAAAATTTTAGAATTTACTGGACCTCAAAAAAGTTTGAAAAATGTAGGGACACTGATATTAAAAGAAGAAAAAAAAAACCCTTCAAATGTATCAGTTTTTGTCTCAGGGATTTCCCTTCCCTCAGTTCTTCAGAATTAAAAATTTAAAAAGTATTTTCATACATCAAATAACTCATCCAAACTGTTTAATCCCACCAAAAATATTTCTTAGAAACCAGGTCTCGAGAAAATATGCTTCCCCATTTTTAAATTGCTCTTCATAATTCACTGTAATTTAAGTTATTAAAACCTTTCCAGTTGGGGTGCCTGGGTGGCTCAGTCGTTAAGCAGCTGCCTTCGGCTCAGGTCATGATCCCGGAGTCCTGGGATCGAGCCTCGCATCGGGCTCCCTGCTCAGTGGGAAGCCTGTTTCTCCCTCTCCCACTCCCTCTGCTTGTGTTCCCTCTCTCGCTGTGCCTCTCTCTGTCAAATAAATAAATAAAATCTTTAAAAACAAAAACAAAAACAAAAAACCTTTCCAGTGGTGAGCTCTAGTTAGCAGGCACGGAGCTGGGGAGGGAGGCCACCTCACCACAGTTAGACAAAGGGGCTTATCACTGGTTGAGAGCTACATGAAACAGGACTTCATCTGTATTTGAACACCCAAAAATGACAGACATGCTTCTGCATGAGACATAGAATCTGAGAGAGAAACAGATAATTTCTATATAGTCCTATACCCTCACTACCCACTTTTAAAAGCTTTGAACTTTCCAGAAGTCACAGTACCATATATTATCATAGTCCTATTATCATAGGACTTAGAAAGAGTGTGCTGGGGATGGTAGGGAAATTACTTAGCATTCAGTACAGCATAGGAACAGACCAATTGTAATAAATACCAACTAGAGGAAGGTCCGGAGGCCCCTTGGTGGTCCAGGCTTCAATCCTTTAGTGTCTGGATTGTGGGAGGTCTGACAGTCTTCAGGGTAGTAGCAGTGGAAAGTTAGGGCAAAGCAGTGGCCATTTAGCAAGTATATAATAATGTTTCAATATTTTAGCTACTAGAATAGTTGTAGCACTGAATATCAGCCCTGGTATGATCTAGTAATATTATTGAGAGAGTAATTCAGTTTCTAATTTGGTGAATTTGGAATCTAATTTTAAGTTTTCAGTGGGAAAATGCATTCTGAGTTCTATTTACTCTTTATAAATTTTATTTTACTATGTACAAATAAACTTTTGAAACACAAACTGATTTTGTATTGTACACTGTCTGTAATGTTGATACTGTATCTTACTGTCTGTGGTATTCACAAGAGATATGTTTTGGATAATGATATTAATCTCCCTCAGGCTCTTCACCTAGCCAAATGATAACCAAGTGTCAACATAGCTTTGTAATTATAACTTCTACTTTTTTTTTTTAAAGATTTTTATTTATTTATTTGAGAGAGAGAGAGAATGAGAGACAGAGAGCATGAGAGGGAAGAGGGCAGAGGGAGAAGCAGACCCCCTGCTGAGCAGGGAGCCCGATGTGGG
>NW_027700690.1:0-345 GCF_054177405.1 Leptonychotes weddellii | reverse complement strand
TTTTTTTTAAGATTCTATTTATTTATTTGAGAGAGAGAGACAGAGTGAGAGCATGAGAGGGGGGAGGGTCGGGAGGGTCTGAGGGAGAAGCAGACTCCCTGCTGAGCAGGGAGCCCGATGCGGGACTCGATCCCGGGACTCCAGGATCACGACCTGAGCCGAAGGCAGTCGCTTAACCAACTGAGCCACCCAGGCGCCCCATGGAACCCTCTGAATTTTGACCCTGTGAGTATATTACCTACCAAATTAAACAGGAGGGGGGATGACACTCTAAATATAAATGAAACAAAATATTTTAATTGATTCCATGTGAAGAGTTGAGGAACGAAAATTTAATATTAAAAA
>NW_027700689.1:0-345 GCF_054177405.1 Leptonychotes weddellii | reverse complement strand
GCTATGGTGGACGCAAGCTCTCCTCCGAGTGGTCGGCCCCCAGTGACCCCCTGGACATCCTGGTCGCAGGTGAGATGCGACGGGGTCAGTCAGGACCCCAGACTCTGCACAGGTCCTGCCAGGGGGGCCCAGGTGGTGGTGGTGGGACCAGGGGTGTGGGGTCCCCAGGGAGGGAGAGAGACGGAGAGAGACAGGGGACGGGGAAGGGAGAGACTCAGAGGACAGACAGACTCAGTTCAGAGCAAGGGCTGGACAGCCCCTCACCTGCCCTTCCTCTCTCTAGGACAGCTCCCCTACACACCCTCCCTCTCAGTGCAGCCGGGACCCACGGTGACCTCAGGAGAG
>NW_027700688.1:0-345 GCF_054177405.1 Leptonychotes weddellii | reverse complement strand
TGTAATATCTGCAAATCCCTGACTCTAACCCTTCAGCCTCTTTCTTTCTCTTACAAGGATCCGTGAGATTGCATCGGCCCACCCAGATCACCAAATTCAGATCTTCCATATCGAGAACCTTAATTGGTCATATCTTCAAAATCTTATTTTCCATGTAAGGTAGCAGATTCATGGGCCACAGAGGTTAAGGCACTGACATTTTAGGGGGACCATTATTCTGCCCACCATGCCATTCAAGTGTTCATAGTATTCCTTCCTGGTCTTTTTTATTTCTGTAACATTGGTAGTAATCGCCTCTCCTTCATTCTTGATTTTAGTAATTTGTGTCTTCCCTTTTTTCTTGGT
>NW_027700687.1:0-345 GCF_054177405.1 Leptonychotes weddellii | reverse complement strand
TGAAAGTTTGCTTTCTCATTCCTGTTTAAGCTCCCTTCAATAATCAGGGGAAGCTCATCAGTTTTGCCTGATTATTAAATTAGGGCAGTAGTCAGAACTTTGGCTGAACACTCCCAATTTCTCTCTTCTCCAAAACTGTCAGGGAGGGTTTTCAACTCTGAACACAAACAGAGTAACAGAATGTATTATTCTGGTTGAGACTGACTAAATCCACACTGTAATTAGGCTTGACACTATAAAATTGACAATATTTGACTATTTGGTTTAGGAGAAAATGGCAATTTCATATGGCACAAGCTAATAGAACAATTTATAATTACCAAATCATAGGTAATCGATCACTAG
>NW_027700686.1:0-345 GCF_054177405.1 Leptonychotes weddellii | reverse complement strand
ATGGGGTAAATTTTAATAGAGAAAAAAAGAACCAGTGCACTTACAGTGATTCCATTTCTATGGTTTTCAGTGAGCGAGTGACTCATTTATAACTCAGGGAGGAGGACATGCTTAGTGGGAACCAAACTCCTTTGTGCCGGCCACCCAGGACAGCGGGGGGAGCTGGGCTTTGGGGCCACCCTTGGGTTCAAATCTTGCCACTGCTCTCTAGCTGTTACTCAGTCTCTCCGAGTGGGTTTCTTCACCTGTAAAATGGGGATGAAGTGGGATTACCAGGACTGTTAGATGGTTTTAGCACAGTGCTTGACTCGTAACAGGTACCAAAAAATGGATAATTCATCCCTT
>NW_027700685.1:0-345 GCF_054177405.1 Leptonychotes weddellii | reverse complement strand
GGGAATTGCTGGATCCTATGGTAGTTCTCTTTTTAATTTTTTTGAGGCACTTCTGTACTGTTTTCCATAGTGGCTGCACCAATTTGTACTCCCAGCAACAATGTACAAGAGTTTTCCTCTTCTTCACATCTTCACCAAAACTTGTTATTTCTTGTCTGTTTGATAATGGCCATTGTAACAGGTGTGAAGTGGTATCTCATTGTGGTTTTGATTTGCATTTCCGTGATGATTAATGATGTTGAGCATCTTTTCATGTTCGTGTTGACCATCTGTATGTCTTCTTTAGAAAAATGTCTATTTGGATGTGCCCATTTGTACATTAGATTGCTTGTGGGTTTTTTGTTT
>NW_027700684.1:0-345 GCF_054177405.1 Leptonychotes weddellii | reverse complement strand
CTCTCCCTCTTCTCCTGGTATCATGGCCTTTTTCTCATGACTTTGACTTGCCTGTGTTCCAGGGTGCCATGAACAATCTAGCCCAAGTTCTATACCACCTTCCTTTTCAAGTGCCCCCTCCCTAGCATCCAGCTCAGTGTCCCTCCAACTTGAATGTCCGCAAAATCATGCAGAGATCTTGTCAAAATGCAAATAATGGCTCATTAGGTCTCGGGAAGGAGTGTACATTTCTAACAAGTTCCCAGCTGACATGGATGCTGCTGGCCCACAGATCCCACTTTGAGTAGCAAGTGAATCAAAATACAGCTGATCCAGTTTCCCAAATCCAAATTCGTGGAAGAGGGT
>NW_027700683.1:0-345 GCF_054177405.1 Leptonychotes weddellii | reverse complement strand
TGCCTGGACATAGAAATATCTCAAGCTGAAGGAGTTAGAGATGGTGCCAGAGCAAGAGGGTCTCTCCGACGACCCCTTCTCCCTGAGGCAGGTCACAAGACCCTCATGAGACAGGTGTCCTCCCTGGACCCAGAGGACGGGAGTGCCCGTATCTCCTAGACAGAGCGACATGGAGCAAGATCCCTCAGTCTCCCCACGTACTGCCCTTCCCGCACACTCCTTCACCTATCGTGTTCCCCACGACGGTCCACCCCGCATCAAATCCAGCATAAAATACTGGGGTCTGTCTCCTTGGGTCTTCGTTTCCTTATGCTCCCATGTCCTGTGCAGCTTGTACTGAAGATA
>NW_027700682.1:0-345 GCF_054177405.1 Leptonychotes weddellii | reverse complement strand
AAGAGACATCAAGACCGTTTGGACAGCCCCTCCTATTACAGAGGAGGAAACCGACACCGAGACCTGCATCACACAGCTCATTTATTAACAGCAGAGCAGGTACTGGATCCTGGTTCCCCGTCTCCCAGGGCAGGGTTTTTCTTTTCTTTTTTTTTTTTTTTAAAGATTTTATTTATTTATTGGACAGAGAGAGACATAGTGAGAGAGGGAACACAAGCAGGGGGAGCGGGAGAGGGAGAAGCAGGCTTCCCGCCGAGCAGGGAGCCCGATGCGGGGCTCGATCCCAGGATCCTGGGATCACGACCTGAGCCGAAGGCAGACGCTTAACGACTGAGCCACCCAGGC
>NW_027700681.1:0-345 GCF_054177405.1 Leptonychotes weddellii | reverse complement strand
AAAAAAAAAAAAAACAGAGGGAAAGAATTAGATAGAAAATCAGATATTAGAGTCATGAGACCTGAACTTTATAACAGAAATAATTCAAGGTATCAAGTGATAAGATAAAGAATTTCAGCAAATTCTGAAAACTATTAAAAAAGAAATCAAGGGCATCCGGGTGGCTCAGTCATTAAGCATCTGCCTTCAGCTCAGGTCATGATCCCAGGGTCCTGGGATCGAGCCCTGCATTGGGCTCCCTGCTTGGCGAGGAGCCTACTTCTCCCTCTCCCACCCCCTCTGCTTGTGTTCCCTCTCTATGTCTCTCTCTGTCAAATAAATAAATAAAATCTTAAAAAAAAAAAA
>NW_027700680.1:0-6360 GCF_054177405.1 Leptonychotes weddellii | reverse complement strand
GGCTGCTTCCCAGCCTCCTTCATTGGCAGGACTCAGACATGTGACCTGGACTTGGCCAATCAGGAGCACCACCTGGATTCTGAATGCGAGAGCGCAGACAGAACCCCTTAGAGAACCTTCTCCCTCGCGAGTGGCAGCCGCTGTGGCAGCCGTGTCCAGATTCCAGGGTGGCAGCCGCAGCCCGGTCACCGTTCAGGCCCAGCCCTCATTGTGGCACAAGCTTCCCAGGGTTCTGAGGCCAGGGCAGGGCTCTGGAGAGCTTCTGTGCCACAGTTTTGGCTGTGGCTGCTTCGGAGCACACTTCGTTCTCATTCATGCCCTGTGCCTGGTTCTCCGGCCTTCCCGGAGATTCCATGGGCTACCCAACATCCTTTCCATAAATGCCTCTTCAGCTTTACTCATCCAGAGCCAGTTCCTGTTGTGCTTTTAAATCAAAGCCCTGGCTGATTCAGTCTTAAGTCAGTCTGGGCAACCAAGTTCTTTTTCTATTTTGCTTTGGTCACCCAGCTCTGAGAAAATTCTGATCATATAAATCGGTGGTATCTCAGTTCATTTGGGCTGCTATAACAAAATACTGAAGAGTGGGAGGCTTACAAAACAACAGAAATTTGTTTCTCACAGTTCTGGAGGTGGCAAGTCCAAGGTCACGGTGCCAGGCATGGTTGGGTGAGGGCTTTCTTCTGAGTAGCAGACTTCCTGTCAGATCCTCACACGACAGAAAGGGCTAGAGAGATCTGTGGGGCCTCTCTCATGAGGGTGTTAATCCCCATCATCAGGGCTCTGTCCTCATGACCTAATCAACTCCCAAAGGCCCCTACCTCCTAATACTATCACCTTGGGGATTAGGATTTCAACGTAAGAATTCAGGGGGAACACAAACATTCAGACCATAGCAGATGGTTATCAGTAATAATGATAGATACCATTACATAGCACGCACTACATGGCAGGCCCTATTCCACACACTTTACGTATATTAACTCACTTAACAAACCTTTGAGGTAGATCTATCATTTAACATTCTCCTGTTATAGTGGAAAACTGGGGTACAGAGGAATGGAATAATTTGCCCAAACTCAAGGGTTTAAATCAAGACAGTCCTTCATGAGGATCTGTGCTCTTAACTCCTGCTAACAGCTTTTTTTTTTTTCAGTTTGTCTTTGAGATTACAATAGTCTTCAATTAAACCAATCTAGAAGCTAGAAAGAGTAGTATAAATTTTCGTTTCAAAGCTGAATGAGTAACTATCAAAATATCCAACAACTGCTCTTTATTCGCATCATAACCATAGAAGTCAGGCAATAAACAAGTAAAACTTACAAGTACTGAACAAACAAGACGGTTTTATCGCTTCGTCTTCGCTGGGATAAGCCTGGTGGTTTATGGAGCCCAGGGCACCCCGTGCAGGAAGCACTCTGCTCTTCTTCGTAAGCAGACATGCCCAGGCTGGCGCGGCGCGGAACCTCACAAGGCACACCCACGATCCGTGCCAGTCTGGGCTCAGAGATGCCAGCAGGAGCTTGTGCCAGAGTCTGCACAAAACTGAGTTTACAGAAAAATACTACAGTGATGAGGGTATGCCACAGGGGCATAGGAATCAACCGACAGACCTCCCAGGGGCCAAAGCTAGGACAATTTGAGGAACAAAATAAAGTCGCATTAGAGTATAGCCCAAAGCATAAAGTATCTGTGAGTCCATACTTATATGGTTTTATTTTTATTTTTTTTAAGATTTTTAAAAATTTATTTATTCATTTGAGACAGAGAGAGAGAGCATGAGCAGGGGGAGAGGCAGAGGGAGAGGGAGAAGCAGGCTCCCCGCTGAGCCAGGAGCCCGAAGTGGGGCTCGATCCCAGGACCCTGGGATCATGACCCGAGCTGAAGGCAGACACTTAACCATCTGAGCCACCCAGGCGCCCCTATATGTTTTTTAAAAAAGAAAACTTGACAGCGGGGAAATCTGATAAACACTACGTCAGCCGGATGGTCATGATCTACATCAATAATCATAAACCATGTCAGTGGTATGTATCTTTGTACACTACGTGTGATGTGATGAAAATGGCACTTTATTTCTGTTATCTTCCTCCCCCAAACCTACAACCCCAGTCTACTTGTGAGAAAAGCATACGACAGATCCCAACAGAAAATTGTGTATCCTACAAAAATCCCACAAAACTCAACCAGTACTCACAAGATCATCAACAAGAAAAGTCTGAGAAACTGTCACAACCAAGAGGAACCCAAGAAGACATGGCTCTGTAATATAATGTGATAGTCTACTTGGGATACTGGAACACAAAAGGACATTAGGTAAAAACTACGGAAATTTGAATAAACTATGGACCTTAGTTAATAATGATGTCTCAACATTAATTCACCAATTGTGACTAATGTACCACACAAATGTAAGATGTTAATAATGGGAGAAAATGAGTGCTGAGAAGGGGGAGGGTGATATGGGCATTCTGTACAACCTGCTCAATTTCTTTCTAAATCTAAAATTTTCCTGGGATGCCTGGATGGCTCAGTCGGTTAAGTGTCTGCCTTCGGTTCAGATCATGATCCCAGGATCCTGGGATCAAGTCCCGTGATGGGCTCCTTGCCTGCCGCTCCCCCTGTTTGTGCATGCGCTCTCTCTCTTTCACAAATAAATAAATAAAATCTTAAAATAAATAAATAAATAAAATTTTTCTTAAAAAATAAAATCTATATTGGGATGCCTGGCTAGCTCAGTCAGTAGAGCATGCAACTCTTGATCTCAGGGTCATTGAGTTCAAGTCCTACATTGTTCAGGGAGCCTACTTAAAAAATAATAATTATAAAAATAAAGTCTATTAATAAAAAAGGATCATAAAATCGACTGCCCTCGCCTCAAAAAACTTAGTTTACCTGGCAGTGCGACTTAAACCACGGAGGTCTTGATCGGCTAGACGTGTATATTTCATGCATTCACATTGCTACACGCTAAACACTTTTTAATAGCAGTTTTTAAAATACTGAACTATTGTTTCAAATAAAATTCTAATCTTCACATTGCATCCTTGGATTACCTCTGAGTAGCTAAGTACAGTTTGAACTGCTCTGGTGGAGGGAAAAATCACAGATATGTCCTTTGTCTGTCCCTAGAACACTGGATCTCTAAAACTCTGTAACCTCAAGGCAAAGCAAAACACACTCTCTTCCCCTCCCCCACCACACCCAAACCACTGTGTGGCAACTGTTGGAAGCCAGGGCTGCAGTTGGCCTTGTGCTGCATTTGCCTGTCAAGCCCTGCGCTCCTGGGCAGTGGGAAGGGCAGAAGGCTGGTATGAAGTGGGGCAACAGATGGCTGGGACACGTCCTCTTGAAGCTCAGCTGCCCTGGCCAGCCTGCCAAGCTGTGTACATTTCAAATGTTTGAGGTTCAACCAAAAGAGACGAGTAATGATTTTAAATCACTTGCTGAAACACATGGCTAATCCCGGGGTAGCCAGCGAAGGGCGCTTAAAAAACTCACTTAAATCCAGTGGGGGACACGAGGAGACCCTGCGTGCTTTCTTGGCTTTGAACCCGGATCAGGCCGTCCTAGGGGTGGTTGGGCATTTGTCCAGGATCCCAGTGTGCATCCTGCTTTCTCTGCTTTTAGAAAGGGTGTGATGTTTCGGTCTGTGTGTTTATTTGGGGTGAGGAGGGGCAAGGCTGTTTAGCAGGCAGGTTTGGATCCTGAGAAATTACACACCCTGACATTCGCCTCCTGGTCTGGAGTCGGGAGATCTCTAGTCAACCCACTTTATACGTCCGGTCAGTGCCGTTTCCCCGTCCTGGTTCGGGCCCTTATTTCTGGCCTGGATTATGCCAACAGTCTCCTACTGTCCTGGCTTCTCAGTCCTGCGTCATTAGAATATTCCATGATGTGAGGTCATCTCTGTTACTATACAACATCTCCCATCTTGAATATACCCTTTCCTTCCCCTTACATCTCTCTCCAGCTTCCATTTCTCTCCTTTACCACAAAGCTTCTTGAACTAATAGTCTGCTTTCCCTGGTTCTTTTTTTAAATTTATTTTTTATTTTTAAGTAATCTCTACACCAAACATGGGGCTTAAACTCACGACCCCAAGATCAAGAGTCTCATGCTCTACTGACTGAGCCATGTAGGCACCCGAATGATGATTTTGAAAGAAAGAACACAACTCATTGGTCACCTTAGGAGGATGCATTTTTGGAACATCTTTTCTTGCCTGGATTACTCCAACAGTCTCCTACAGCCCTGGCTTCTCGGTACAGTGTCATGAGAATCTCCTTCTACACAAGACCATCTTTGTTACTACACAGCATCTCCCATCTTGAATATACCTTTCCTTGCACCTCCATCTCTCTCCAGCCACTGCTCCCATTTCTCCCCTTGGAGGATGTTCTATTCTGAGAAGTAGCAAATAAAAGTAAAGAATTAAGCATGTATCCCACCTTTCCTATATGAAAATGACCAGGTAAACCAAATGGTTGATGAGGGAACGTTCCCCTTTATAGACATATTCCAGCTAAGAAATGAAGGGAAAAAAAGAAGAGAATTAGAACATCACAATTTTACAACCTCTAGGGAAATAACCAATCTAGGTCATGATCACCAACAGCTGCTAACACCACAAACCAAGAGAGTGAGATATTACGTGCCTCCTGATGGATGGACTCAATATCTCTTATGAAGTAGTTAGGATTGAATTCCAAATAAATAGCAAATAATGTTTGGTATAAGTATATCTCAAATATTCCATAAGACATAATAAAAACTATTTATTATTTATCTGAAATTCAAATTTAACTGGGCATCTGATATTTTTATTTACCATACCTGGCAACCCTAGAAGTAGTCTAGCCAAAAAAAAAAAAAAAATCAGACCTAAATCTGATAAAGTCTTAAAAATCTAACTACCAGGAAATATGGGAGACAGAAGAATATGTTAAAAACTACACCACCTTGGCATTGTCATCAGCAGAATGCAGTTGGTGAGGACAGACCACCCGATTTTTTCAACAGAGAGAGAGAGACAGAGAGAAAGAGGGAAGGAGGGAGGGAGGCAGGGGAGGTTTGCTTGGATTCTGGTTCAAAAGGTCAAGGGTAGGAACAGCCACTAAGAAAAATGGTCTGGTTTATGAGGGCCACGTGATTGACTCCAGCTTCCTCTCTGGTCTCCTGCCTCCTGCCTTACACTTCGTGATCCTGCAGACACAGTGAATCGAGGCTCCCCAGAAGCAATCTTGAGAGACATTTGAGGTCAATTCTTGTTTTACTAAACCAGGTTGCAAGCAGAGGGGTATTGTGGGGAGGAGAGAAAAGGCTAAGATCCTGCTTTCAGGGTGGGATGAGATAAGACCTGGATGTGGCAAGTGCAAGGCGAGCGGCACCTCAGAAAAGAAGCAGAGACACTTTGAAAAGAGGGTGAGGGCCACCTGGCTGGCTCAGTTGGTAGAGCGTGCGACTCTCGATCCTCAGGGTTGTGAGTTCAAGCCCCACATTGGGTGTAGAGGGTACTTAAAAACAAACAAACGGAAAACAACAATGAAATAAATAAAAAGAGGGTGATTAGGAAGTCCCGTCGGTGATGAGTGGTATGTGCCTGTCCTTTGCTTGCTCAGGGAATGCCTTTGCAGCAGGTGATTTGAATGCTGGGATAGGTCTCCAGGGCATAGCAGGTTGGTCCCGGTTATATTCAGGCCATCTCACAAAATGTGATTATTAGATATATGATTGCTTCCTGAAACACGGACTTTAACTGTTGCCATCCCAATATACCATAAGGGAATATTTTATTTTATTTTTTAAAGATTTTATTTTTAAGTAATCTACACCCAATATGGGGCTCAAATCCACAACCCTGAGATCAAGAGTCGCATGCTCCATCCACTGAGCCAGTCGGGCGTCCTACCATAAAGGAATATTTTAGACGTAGAAACAAGGGACAGCTCACTGGGGCAGAAGATGGAGAATCATTTTCCCAGGCATCTGGAGACATTTCTGTCCGCGATGGAAAGCCCAGCTTGCTTCCGGTTTTGATTTATAGCTTCAATTCTGAGTGTCTGCCATGTGCGTGTCTTGTGACGTGTTATGGCAGCTGTGATGAGGCTTGCATCACAATTATATCACGACCTTGGAAGGAGATCCCTGGTCAAGTTGGGCAATCAAGAGTCTCACTCTGGGAAGCACTGGCTGTTTTGAAAGACCTGCGCCTGGCACCATCTATTTACTCAAGAGTAAGATCAAAAGAGAGAAAGAAGAGATAAAGATCCTGCTCCCTCAGCGGCTCCCCTCTCTAGAGCAAAGGAAAAACAAAGAAAGAAAGATGATGAAAGGCAACTGAGTAAAGACCTTGGGCTTGAG
>NW_027700679.1:0-345 GCF_054177405.1 Leptonychotes weddellii | reverse complement strand
CTCGGGTCTCTTATCCATGGGAGGCCCGACTGCCATCACCTCACTGACTGAACGGACTGAACGGGCATTTCCAGCAAGGGAGCCTCTGGTGGTCCCCCGACAATGCATTTCCCCTATTTTGAGCTTATAAGGTTTTCTGGCAGGACCCCACTGCCACTGGGATCTTCAAAAATTCTGCCCACTTAATTGTGCAAGACTGTTGAATCTCAGATCTGTACCTCTGAAACAAATAATGCAATATATGTTAAGAAAAAAAAAAAAAGAAGAAGAAGAAGGTAGCAGGAGGGGAAGAATGAAGGGGGGAAATCGGAGGGGTGGACGAACCATGAGAGACGATGGACTCTG
>NW_027700678.1:0-345 GCF_054177405.1 Leptonychotes weddellii | reverse complement strand
TTCAAAGAAGAAATAATACCTATTCTCCTGAAGCTGTTTCAAAAAATAGAAACAGAAGGAACACTTCCAGACTCATTCTATGAGGCCAACATTACCTTAATCCCCAAACCAGGCAAAGACCCCATCAAAAAGGAGAATTTCAGACCGATATCCCTGATGAATATGGATTCCAGAATCCTCAACAAAACCCTAGCTAATAGGATCCAACAATACATTAAAACAATCATCCACCACGACCAAGTGGGATTTATCACCAGGATGCAAGGGTGGTTCAACATTCACAAATCAATCAATGTTATAGAACACATTAATAAGAGGAGAGAGAAGAACCATATGGTCCTCTCA
>NW_027700677.1:0-345 GCF_054177405.1 Leptonychotes weddellii | reverse complement strand
GAGAGGGGTCGAGAGTGCCTCCCTTGTAAGGTTGTTTAGTAATTAAGGATTAAGTAATTAAATGATCTGATGCATGTGGCAATAACCACTCTACAAATGTTTTAACTGTTATTATTATAAGAGCTCCGATCTCCGGAGACCCGGATTGTAGGGAAGACGGCCAATCTGCGTCTAGCCCGGCCATGGAGAAGAAGCTGAGGCAGAGCCTCCTGGAAGGGGAGCCAAGGAAGGAGAGGACAGGACCCCTTCCCAGAAGCAGCCACAGGCCCTGGGAACTGAGCAGGCACTTGTTCGGACGCCCGAGTTTTTGAATGGAACCGCACACACACCTAGATCACGCCGACC
>NW_027700676.1:0-345 GCF_054177405.1 Leptonychotes weddellii | reverse complement strand
GCCTGGCTGGTCCCCGGAACTAACCCCCAGGCACGCATGAGGACGCGGGAAGCTCTGGGGCCGGAATCCCGCGAGGACCGCGGCCCCGCGACCCCCGACCACGGCCATCGCCCCGCCCCACCCCCAGGCCCTGGGCGGCGCGCGCGCCCCGGGCGGAGTGGCAGGCCCCGCGGGGGCGCGCGGCCGGCCGGGGGGCGAGCGGGGCGGGACGCGAGGCGGGGGGCGCGGGGAGTGCGCGGAGCCCTGGCGCGGGAGCCCCGGTGACGCACCAGTGACGTCGGCGGCGGCGGGCGGGATTTCCCGGCCCCTCCCGGGCGCCGGGCGAGACCCTGCCGCGGAGTGGGC
>NW_027700675.1:0-345 GCF_054177405.1 Leptonychotes weddellii | reverse complement strand
GGGAGTCTGCTTCTCCCTCTGACCCTCCTCCCTCTCATGCTCTCTGTCTCTCATTCTCTCTCTCAAATAAATAAATAAAATCTTTAAAAAAAAAATAAAATAAAATAAGTCAGGGAGATGGAAATGACAGCATAGGGAATACAGTCGATAATATTGCAGTAACCTTGCACAGTGACAGATGGTGACTACGCTTATGGGAGTGTGCAGAGAGGTGACTACACTTATGGGAGCGCGCAGAGAGTGATACAGAATTATCGAACCACCGTGCTGTACACCCGAAATTAATACAGCATTATATATTACTTACACTTCAACTAAAAAAAAAAAAGACTAATAGTCTACTGT
>NW_027700674.1:0-345 GCF_054177405.1 Leptonychotes weddellii | reverse complement strand
TTCAAAGAAGAAATAATACCTATTCTCCTGAAGCTGTTTCAAAAAATAGAAACAGAAGGAACACTTCCAGACTCATTCTATGAAGCCAACATTACCTTAATCCCCAAACCAGGCAAAGACCCCATCAAAAAGGAGAATTTCAGACTGATATCCCTGATGAATATGGATTCCAGAATCCTCAACAAAACCCTAGCTAATAGGATCCAACAATACATTAAAACAATCATCCACCACGACCAAGTGGGATTTATCACCAGGATGCAAGGGTGGTTCAACATTCACAAATCAATCAATGTTATAGAACACATTAATAAGAGGAGAGAGAAGAACCATATGGTCCTCTCA
>NW_027700673.1:0-345 GCF_054177405.1 Leptonychotes weddellii | reverse complement strand
AAAAAAAAAAAAAAAAGAATACAGGTGATAAAAAGATAAAGAGATAAAGGTGAGATCTGGGATGGATCTGAGCACAGTATCTTCGGTTCCTCAGGAGTTTGGGGTAAACCACCCTTCCAGCACTTTCTTGTTCACCAACCTGGAAGCTTCTGAACCCTGCCCTTTTGGAGTTTTATGGAGACTTCATTACATAGGCATGATTGAGTAAATCATTGGCCTTTGGTAATGGAACTCGATCTCCAGGGGTGTTGGAACCCTCTAATCATAACATTGTTTCCCACAGCAAGTAGCCCCCATCCTTAATAGGTGGTCCAAAAGCTGCCTCATTAACATAAACTCAGGTGT
>NW_027700672.1:0-345 GCF_054177405.1 Leptonychotes weddellii | reverse complement strand
ACACAGTCCTGCTCTTAGGAGCTTGCTTACAACCGAGTAGAGAAGCCTAATCCCTTCATAATTATGTTTCTAGTTTCTAGGGGAGCTGATTTTTCCTTTGTCCTCTGTCTTCAATATCCACAGCACTCTGCAGAGACTATAACCTTCTCCACATTGGTGACAGCAAAAGGCATGCTTTTTATTAGGCTTAAACTATAGTAAAGGAGAAATGACCTCAAGACAATTTTGCAGCATCCATAAAACAAATAATTTACAGAATTATTAGAAACCACAAAATAGCCTAATGATATATTGAAAATCCTACAAGTATACAGGGAGAAAGAATAATGGGATTTTTTTTTTTTT
>NW_027700671.1:0-345 GCF_054177405.1 Leptonychotes weddellii | reverse complement strand
GCATGTGATTTTAGATTTTAAGAAAGTCACCCTAGGGGTGCCCGGGTGGCTCAGTCATTAAGTGTGTACCTTTGGCTCAGGTCATGATCCTAGGGTCCTGGGATCGAGCCCCACATTGGGCTCCCTGCTCAGCAGGAAGCCTGCTTCTCCCTCTCCCACTTCCCCTGCTTGTGTTCCCTCTCTCACTGTGTCTCTCTCTGTCAGATAAATAAAATCTTTAAAAAAAAAAGTCACCCTAAACATGTAAAAAGAAGCAGGTGGAATTAATTTTAATAATATACTTCATTAACCCAGGATATCAAAACTGTTATCATTTCAACATGTAGTCTGTATAAAATATTATTT
>NW_027700670.1:0-345 GCF_054177405.1 Leptonychotes weddellii | reverse complement strand
GATGTTAAAGGATATGGATCAACAGCCGGATGAGGAGATACACAGGGAAGGTATGGGGAAAGGGCATGCCGGGCTTCCAGGCCCTCTCAGAGCTTACCATTCTCCTCAAATCTCCATGTGTTCACTAACCCAGAAGCTCTCTGAGCCCTGCCTTCTTGGGTTTTTATGGAAGTTTCATTACACAGACATGATTGAATAAATCACTGGCCACTGGCAATTGATCGAACCTCCAGGTCCTCTCCCCTCCCTGGAGGCTGGGACTGAAAATTCAAACCCTCTAATCACATAGTTGGCTACATTGGCAACCAGCCTGTATCTTAGGGGCTTTCCAAAAAAAAAAAACAA
>NW_027700669.1:0-6361 GCF_054177405.1 Leptonychotes weddellii | reverse complement strand
AGGGGCGCCTGGGTGGCTCAGTTGGTTAAGCGACTGCCTTCGGCTCAGGTCATGATCCTGGAGTCCCGGGATCGAGTCCCGCATCGGGCTCCCTGCTCGGCAGGGAGTCTGCTTCTCCCTCTGACCCTCCCCCCTCTCATGCTCTCTGTCTCTCATTCTCTCTCTCTCAAATAAATAAATAAAATCTTTAAAAAAAAAAAAGAAAGTCTTATGAACAGAAATCTAAATTATAGGATGGACCGATGTGCCTTTAAATAGGGCACATGCTATTGCATTAAAAAATTATATGTGGTTTCCCAAAGTTCACTTTACCTTCAACTCTTCATTTCTCTTTTCCTGCAAATTGAAGTCTACCTAGAATCATAGAAAATTAGAATATTGTATCCTTAGACATTAGCTAATTCAGCCTCCTCCTTTTATAAATTTAATGAGGGGAAGTACTTGTCAAAAGCCAACATTAGGGGCACCTGGGTGGCTCAGTCCGTTAAGCATCTGCCTTTGGCTCAGGTCATGATCCCAGGGTCCTGGGATGGAGCTAAGAGTCAGGCTCCCTGCCCAGCGGGGAGTCTGCTTCTCCCACCCTCTGCCCCTTCCCCAATCATGCTCTCTCTATCGCTCCCTCTCAAATAAATAAATAAAATCTTTTTTTAAAATGTATAGCCCTTCTTCAAAAAAAAATTTAAAAAGCCAACACCAGTGTTCGTGGTGGAGCCAGGACTAGAACCCATGCCTCCTAACTCTTAGTTTGTTACAACACATTTCTGGTTCTCCACTTTTCTAATGTTTTATTAATTGATGCTCAGCTTCATTGGCTCAGTTCTCCCAAAGCTAGGCAGGCAAATTTAGAGACAGGAAGAAGAACCTACTTTTTCATTCACATTCCTGATAATCCCTATGGTCTAATCATGCTTTTTAGGATCGGTCCTGAGAAGTGCAGTACTTCTGAGGGAAAGGATGGTGTCTGTATCAGCTCCAGTATTTTACCTTCTGAAGTGAAGGAGCTGCGTAGTCTAGCAGCCCTAGACAAGCTATTCCAGAGACTTGGGCTCGGTATCAGTACTCCTGCAACTATTCAGCTGGACATGTAATCTGAAGGCAATTTATTTAACATCCCTACATATTTTCACTTTTCTTTTTCTTTTCTTTTTTTTTTCTTTTTAGAGAGGGAGAGAGAGGGGGCAGAGGGAGAGGGATAAGCAGACTCTCTGCTGAGCGCAGAGCTCAATGCAGTGCTCGAGCTCATGACTCTGAGATCATGACCTGAGCCAAAATCAAGAGTCGGATGCTTCACTGACTGAGCCACCCAGGTGCCCCCATATTTTTACTTTTAACGGAAACATGATCTCCCATTTGTCCCAGTCCCCCAGCCTACTGACAGAATGGGATAGTGAAAAGAGCTCCTAACTGGCAATATAAACACTTCCATTTTAGTTCTTCCTTTACCCCTTGTTTGCCCTTGGCCAAATCACTCAAATTTCTCTGGGGTTCAGTTTCCTTACCTATAATAAATGCAAGATGAGAGTTGGACCTATATCTCTATCCTTCTAATTGTATTTCACAATATGTCTATCACATAGTATATTTTAGATATGGCAAACTGCTTCCTGTTTCCCGAGTGTCCCCTGCCTCCTGGTCTCCATTCCCTCCTCTTAGAATGTACTGTCCTTTAACTTCACCTTTTGACACTCGACCCATTCATCCAGGCCCTAGGGCCTCTTCTTCCTTAGAGCCTGACTTGATTCTCTACACCAGAACTGATTCCTCCTCCTTCTGAATTTCTATAATACATTAAGGTCTTCAGCCAACCTTTACTAAAAAGTGGTTTTTAGATTTAATTCACATTAGCTATAGCAGGGCATCCTGTTCCCAGCAATGTTTACAATTTTCTCCTTACACGTGCACACGCGTGCGTGCCCACATGGGCACACACACACACACACACACACGCAGTCCCATGTGCTCCTGGCAGAAAATCCTTGCTGAATCTATTTTCACACACTCTTCAACAGGTGTGCAGAACAGAGACTGCTAAAGGAGAGTTTATGTTCATTAGGTGTGATGTGAAGTATTGCTAATGAGGTGTTGCATTTCCTGCTTTTACACAATAAGCCTAGATGCTCCTTTCTGTTCTAAATAAAAACTACATATTTTAAAACTTTGTTTTTAAAAAGCCATTTTGCAACAATATAAAAAAAATCAAAATGGTGTTTCTGTTCTTTTATCCCCCAAATCAAAGTGAGGCAAATGCTTGTGCACCAGTGGGAGGCAGGCCATCATCAGGGTGATGGATTAAGGATGTGCGTGTGTGGGATGCTTTTCTACCCTCCAAGCATTATTCTCTAGAGGGGAAGGAATTTAGTTGAACATTCCCACATCCAAATCCTCTTTAAAACCTTAGCGATAGACCAAGTGTTAGGAAATCTGGTTTCTGATCCTATCCCCATCTATTCCAGGCGATCTTGAGCGTGTCACTTAACCATTCAGTGTGTCAGTTTCCCTAATTTAGGAAATTAAGATTATGCTAAGAGCTAATATCCCACCTATTTTGCTGGGTTGTTGTAAAGATCATTTCTTGACTAGCCCATATAAAACAAAACAGCCTGTTGCTCCAGCCCTGCTTCATTTTTCTCCGTAGCTTAGCAACCCCTGCCATATATTTATTTGTTTATTGTGTGGTCATCAGCTGGAACAGTGCCTGCCCTGTAGTAAGTGCTCAATCCATATCTGTTGATTAAAATAATCTTAGGAGATAATGCATATGAAAACACTGTGTACTTTTTGAGTGCTTTGAACATGAGAGATGACATTATGATATTTTTTCTAACAAAAATTTTCCCATTGACCAAAATGAATTGAACCCTCGAGGGAAAAGAGACTGATTACCAGTATATCTTTTCCTTTCCTGAAGAATTAGTTTCCTTTAGGGGCTGAGGAAGTAGATCAGGAAACAGTTTTCCTGACATTTTAGGTATTTTCAGAGGGCTGGATGACTGTTGTTAAATGCTACCAGTCTTATCTCTCCTCTTGTAGAAACTTAGAATTGGAAAAGACTTTATCAAAGGTCATAGCCTCCACCTAGTGCTTGAATCTCTTCTTGGTTTATTGGTATCATGTGTTTATTATACAGAGGGTGTTATTTCCTGAATATTATAAGTTATCATGTCATGTCTACCTTTATTAAGTGTTTTGCTTCTTTCTTGGCTGTATGAGTTGTGTTACCCTCCCTGTATTAACTGATGATAAAGGAAATGAGAGAAACGGACATTGGAATATATACCAATTTGGGTTGCCTCATATAAAACATGACCCATTTATTCAACAAAAATACTTCTTGAGTACTTCCTTTATGTGAGGCATTGTGGGGCAGGGGGTCTGTTAGGTTCTCTTGGGGAAACAAAGATTAATAAAAGTCCATTCTTTACCCTTAAGTAGCTTAGAACATGGCCTTGATTAGTATGATAAAATTATTGACAAGGGAAACCCAGAAAGGGCCTTACTTACTTCACAGTAAGAGTAGTATTTGAATCAGGCTTTGGAGTTTAGAAAAGAGGGATAGACTGAAACATTCTAGGCAGAAAGAACAATGCGAGCAAAGGCTCAGAGACAAGGATGTAGGACAATGGAAGAAAACACTGAGTAGTCTGATTTGACTGGAATGTGGGGAAATGAGTGAGGAACTGTGGGAGATGAGGCTGGGGACGGGGAGCTGGAGCCAGATCACGGAGGACTCAGTGTGAGACGAGGAAGTTTGGTCTTTACTCGATAAACAGCAGAGAACTACTGGAGGTGTTGGGAGTGCGGATATGTGATTGAAGCAGAGCTTTAGGGAGGGGAATGTGGTATGTAGGGTGGACCAGAGGGAAAGAGACGAGCTGTGAGGTGATGAGAGTCCAAACTATAATGGTAGAAGTGAAAAGGGCAGTGGATGAAGTCAAGAGCTGTTACAGAGATAAATTGATAGGATTTTGTGATTGATTGTGGAAGGTTAAGGACAGAGTCCAGCGTTCAGTCATTCATTTGATAATTTGATAAATTGTTATTGAGCGTTTTCTGTATACCCAGCCTCTGTTCCATGCCCTTGGGAACAAATGAGACAAGCCTTTTATGCTATTCTTGGAACTTAGTTTTCGTTGGGGAGACAGGTAATAAACAAGTAAAGACATAAATCATTACAGATAATGGTATGTGCATTAAAGAGAATATGGCCCAGGTACTTGAAAGGTTGTGGTGCTCTAACTTGTTAAGAGACTAAACCTGGAGAATACAGAAGAATCAAAGGCTACTTGCTGTCTAAATATTCAGTGTCCTAAATAGGCCTTTAGCAAGCACTAAATTATAATCTTTAAAAGGACCCATAATGCAGATATTCTGAGTTACTTAAAAGCCAGTATCGTTACTCTGTTGAGAGATTTTGCCAGTCTTCGATTTTTACATAGGCAAGAGTCCAGTACATTTCAGCATCAGCATGAGTCACAGAGGCACCTGCAGATGAACCTAGCATTTGCTCCAGAAAAAAGCCTCAGGTCTTCTCAACTCCTTCCACAAGTGCTAGTTGTAGTTCCAAAGCTCTGAGCCATGTTAGTGTAGAAGAGACACCTTCATCTGAATTCTAGAATGTGTGTTATTAGCTAATCACCTCAGCCATAAAATTACACTGGTTGATAGTTTTAGGAATTAGTCTCTGATGGTTTCTCTAGGGTTGTGAAATATTTTTATTTTAATAAAAATTGACCTGTTGAATGGGTTAGTTAATAATGGCCTTCGGAAATGTTGGAGGATGTCTCAAGATCACAATGATACTGATCATCTTCTGACAATAATTAACCATATTTTAAATCCTTTCTTAGTCAAAGAGAACAAGCCTGTGGCATCATTATACAGAGGAATGCTTCTCTTACTAATTGTTTCCAAATTCACATGAGTTGTAAATTCCTTACATATTGTTCTTTACATTTAACCCTGTTTGACACAGTTCAAAATTAGGGTTGCCCTATTATATGACAATTTCTGCCAAATCTGAACCTAGCAGTAGAATTTTCCATACCAGCTCTGAAGAGGCACTCCTGTTCCAGACACTTTGTTGAGGTTACAAAGTTTGGCCTGTGGAAGCAAGTTTGAATAAAAGATCCCTCCAGTTTCAGACAATGAGGTTCCCTGTCTACTGTTCAAGGCCAGTCCCTCTTCCTTTGCCTTTGACCCCACCCATGCCTTCCAACCTTCTCTAGAACTTCACTCTCACTTTTCTGGTCTGTCAATCTTTCCCTTTTCATCCTGGTTCCTTGTCCTCAGCCTATAAGCACTCCCAAAACCTGTCCCATTCTAATGAGCCCTCACCTGAGCCCGCATCACCAGCTAGTCTAACTTCTCTTCTCCTGCATTGAAACTTGTAAAGAGTAGCCTTTACTCACCATCACCAGCTGCACACCTCCCATCTGCTTCCCCATCCTTGCAGCCTGACTGCATCCTCACCTCTTGTGACATTCTCAAGATAAGATCCTCTGTGATGTCAAATTGCCAAATTTATCAGACATTGTTTTACATATTATCCCACCGAATCTCTCTACTGTATTTGATACTGTTGATTACTCCCTAATTCTTGCAGTTCTTCTTTTCCTTGGCTTAATGTTCCGTATATCTCCGATCATTCCTTCTCTTCCATTTCCAGCACCTCTCCCTTAAGTGTTGGTGTTCTCCCAGGTTCCGTACCCGTGTTCCTCTCATTTGGCACACACTCCCTGGGTGATGTCACCCATTCTCTCAGTACTCTTGAATCTGTATCTCTAAACTGCACCTTGCCAGGCATCTCTAGCTGGGTTTCCCACAGGTAACTAAGTGTGTTCAGTACTGAACTCCATTTCTCCCCTCAAACCTCCTTCTTTCATCTACTACTTTAGGGGATGACACTACCCAAATTCTAGATATCATTATTGACTCAATTTTCTGCAGTCCTTAAGGGTTACCAACATTAAGAAGCTGTCAGTAGAATGTTGCATGTTTTTATAAGTAAGAAAATATTGTGGCTCAGAAATCTTAATTGCTTAGATTCCCTGAGCTAATGTGTGGTAGAGCCAGATTTCAGGCGCAGGTATGTGTGATTTAATATTCATGGTCTTTCTGCCATACTATGCTGTCTCTATAGTGTATACTGCAGCCTGATTTTTTTGTTTTCTACTATCACTTTTAGATAATTTTCTAGCATTTTACACTGCCCCAATATGCAGTTAGTATATGGTGTTTTGGGTTTTTGTGTGTGTGTGTGTATGTGTATCTGGTTCAGGCTGTATCTTTAGCATGGTATCTAAGACACAGAAAAGATGAGAAGACTTTTCAAACTGCAACAAATAATTCTTTTTTTTTTTTT
>NW_027700668.1:0-345 GCF_054177405.1 Leptonychotes weddellii | reverse complement strand
GGAGTCTGCTTGTCCTTCTCCCTCTGCCCCTCCCTCCACTCATGCATACTCTCTGCATCTTTCTTTCTCAAATAAGTAAATAAAATCTTTTTTTTCAGGTTTATATTCCTTTTTTTAAATTTCATTTTATTATGTTATGTTAGTCACCATACAATACATCATTAGCTTTTGATGTAGTGATCCATGAGCCATTGTTTTCGTAAAACACCCAGTGCTCCATGCAGTATGTGCCCTCTTTAATACCCATCACCAGGCTAACCCATCCCTGCACCCCTCCCCTCTAGAACCCTCAGTTTGTTTCTCAGAGTCCATAGTCTCTCATGGTTCATCTCTACCTCCGATTCC
>NW_027700667.1:0-345 GCF_054177405.1 Leptonychotes weddellii | reverse complement strand
TAAATTTATTCCTAAGTATTTTATTGTTTTTGTAAACTAATGGTTGCACAAAAGCCCATCTGTATAAGTGTGTTATAATTTACTAACCATTCACCACTTAAGGGCATTGGAGTTAGTTTAAGTTTTTCCTCCTTGGAGGGAAAAGTAACACTTTTTTTTTTTTTATTCTTATGTTAATCCCCATACATTACATCATTAGTTCTAGATGAAGTGTTCCATGATTCATTGTTTGTGCATAACACCCAGTGCTCCATGCAGAACGTGCCCTCCTCAATACCCACCACCAGGCCAACCCATCCTCCCACCCCCCTCCCCTCTAGAACCCTCTGCTTTTCAGAGTCCATC
>NW_027700666.1:0-345 GCF_054177405.1 Leptonychotes weddellii | reverse complement strand
GCCTGGTTTCCCCATATGCTTCCTGATTTTTTTCTTAGTTGTGAACTGATGATCATTAGAACTTTATCTGGAAATTATTGAGGTTTTTGTTCAAGATATGTTTCTCTAGACAGACCTCATGACTTCATCCAGGCTCCTGAGTGCACGATTCAACTCAGGGCCACTTTATTATGATTACTTTTGCATTTGCATTTTTAAATAATTTTAGACCTGTATAAAAGTTGTGAAAATAGTACAGAATTTCTGTGCCCCTTTCACCAACTTCCCTTAATTTTAACATCCACATGCTCATAGTATAATTATCAAAACCAGGAAATGAACATGATTATAACACTTTTTTTTTTT
>NW_027700665.1:0-345 GCF_054177405.1 Leptonychotes weddellii | reverse complement strand
AATCTGTTCTGCTTTTTGGTTATTTGGTCATTAGGAAAATCAGAAGTGTCTTGGACCCAAGAAATCCAATTTAAGTGAGCTCATTCCACATTTATAAATATGAGCAGATGACATTTAAAAAACACAAACCAGTAGGGACAGTTCTAAGTGTGAAATTGTTGTTCAGCATAAAGTATTACCATAAATATATAGAGGAGCTATTTGTGGATCAACTAACAAGTTCAAGGCATTTCAGTGAAATCTATGCACAGCCTGAATGTGGATACGACATTTATAAATGTAGAAGAAATGCAATTCTTTTATGCTCTGGTGTAATAAAACCACTAGTTAGTATCACTGATATGA
>NW_027700664.1:0-345 GCF_054177405.1 Leptonychotes weddellii | reverse complement strand
GTATAAGGATAATGCTGACCTCATAGAATGAATTTGGAAATTTTCCTTCCTTTTCTATGTTTTGGAATAATTTAGAAGAATAGGTATTAACTCTTCTTTATTTTTTATTTTTTTTGTGTGTGTGTGTGAGCCATGTTTTAACCCATCAAGGTTGAACTTTATTTTTTTAAATTTTTAAATTTTTTTAAATTTAATTTAACTTTATTATGTTATGTTAGTTACCATACAATACATCATTAGTTTTTGATGTAGAGATCAATGATTCATTGTTTTCGTATAACACCTGGTGCTCCATGCATTTAATACCCATCCTTAATATCCATGACAGGGCTAACCCATCCCCCC
>NW_027700663.1:0-345 GCF_054177405.1 Leptonychotes weddellii | reverse complement strand
AAATAAATAAATAAAATGAATAAATAAAAGAAAAATAAAAAGCTTCCCTCTGTCACCACCATGGCCATACAGTATATATCCTCCATGAATCAAACGTAAATTGTACATGTTTTTCTACCCGTGGTGGCAAATTGTCCACAGTTTTTGTTTAAACAATTTTTTTAAGGTTTTATTTATTTATCTGTCAGAGAGAGAAAGCGAGTGCACCAACAGGGGGCACAAGCAGGGGGGGCTGCTGGCTGGGGGAGAAGCAGGCTCCCCGCTGAGCAAGGAGCCCAATGCGGGCCTCGATCCCAGGACCCTAGAATCATGACCTGAGCTGAAGGTAGAAGTTTAACTGACTGA
>NW_027700662.1:0-345 GCF_054177405.1 Leptonychotes weddellii | reverse complement strand
AAAAAAAAAAAATGATTCATTCTTTTGGACATCAAAATCCTTTTATTTCTCAAGACACTCCTATGAAAGTGTTAATATGCCTGAGTCATCGACTAACAAACAGCTCAATAAAAGTCACAGGTGGCAAGGATTATCCAGCTAGGGTGGAGAAGGAGAAGCAAAGACCCGTGCAGATGGGCACAATACAGGGCAGGGAAAACGTGACTTAACAGGGTGAAAGGGAAGGTGAGTGGGAACTCAAGACAAACTAACTTTTTTTTTTTAAGATATTTATTTATTTATTTATTTATTTATTTATTTATTTATTTATTTGAGAGACAGAGAGAGAGAAAGCATGTGTGCATG
>NW_027700661.1:0-345 GCF_054177405.1 Leptonychotes weddellii | reverse complement strand
TTTATTCTTATGTTAATCCCCATACATTACATCATTAGTTCTAGATGAAGTGTTCCATGATTCATTGTTTGTGCATAACACCCAGTGCTCCATGCAGAACGTGCCCTCCTCAATACCCACCACCAGGCCAACCCATCCTCCCACCTCCCTCCCCTCTAGAACCCTCAGTTTGTTTTTCAGAGTCCATCGTCTCTCATGGCTCGTCCACCCCTCCGATTTCCCCCGCTTCAGGGGGGTTGCTTAATTTTTATGAAAAAAATGTTCATACTGATTTCCAAAGTGTTTATATAATTTTTAATGTTTACCATCCATGTATGAGAGTTTCAGTTGCTCAGTCTTTTTAAA
>NW_027700660.1:0-345 GCF_054177405.1 Leptonychotes weddellii | reverse complement strand
GCCAGCAAAATGTGGCACATGGGCAGAGCCCTGGATGAAAGACTTGGGTTTTCCATCCAGCTCTACCAGCAAGTGACTCCATAACCGTGAGCAGGTCCCTTCACCCCACTGAGCCTCAGTTTCCCCACCTGGAAAACGGAGACAAGTCCTATTCTAACTACCTCGTCCTGCTGTCATTTTGATCAAATAGAGTAAGAGAAATAAAAATACATCCTAAATTGTAGAATGCAACCCAAACACACAAGAGTGATGTTATGATTACTACTAACAGTCTTCAGAGGGCACCCCAGCTGTAACCCCCCAAGGAATCAAGTCAGAGCAAGCCATGAGGCCAACAGACTTGGA
>NW_027700659.1:0-345 GCF_054177405.1 Leptonychotes weddellii | reverse complement strand
GCTCAGGTCATGATCCTGGAGTCCCGGGATCGAGTCCCGCATCGGACTCCCTGCTCAGCGGGGAGTCTGCTTCTCCCTCTGATCCTCCCCCTCTCATGCTCTCTGTCTCCCATTCTCTCTCTCAGATAAATAAATAAAAAATCTTTAAAAAAAAAAAAGCAATAAATTGAAGTGATCTATTATTGTATAGACTCTCAGTCAAGCGAGTTTGGGTTAAAATCATTCCCTGGTTCGCCTAAAATTTAAGCAGCCTGTATTTTTCCAGCATTGTTTAACTTCCAGCCCCTTCTGTACCATACCACACCACCCCCCATACACTCACAAGGAAAAATAGATAAGATGGGA
>NW_027700658.1:0-6361 GCF_054177405.1 Leptonychotes weddellii | reverse complement strand
AGAGTTGTTGCTATTCCTTTCTTCGATCTCCTGTTGAGTTTGTAGGTGTTCAGAATGGTTTGATCCCTATCCAGCTGAATTCCTGAGAGGAGACGAAATCCAGGTCTCCTACTCCTCCGCCATCTTGCTCCGCCCCCTTCCTTCTGGGAAATGGTAGACATTTTGAAGACTATCTTACCTCTATTGTGATTTTTGGACTGCAAGAGTAAATAATTAACTTGTCTAATGTTTAAGCTGTCACCCCATCTACTGACCAAGTCTCAGTAAAGGTAACACCCTTAGTTTCCTGGGGCCTCTGTTTCCTCTGCTATAAAGATAAATCATCCTGCACTATTTCCAGGATTCTCTTACCTTGAAAGCCCTACGAAACTTCCATCACCAAATTCTGCATGATTGTTGAGTGACTACTTGAGGGTCAGCTCTCCTCATCTTTGGTAACTAAGGACTGCGGTTTTGAGGACAGCATAGGGATTCTTCAAGGATAAAGACAGGTGTCTTACATTTTTTAAAAAAGGAAATTGCCAGATGAATGGATTTTATTATTTTATGACCAGTTTTTTGGGATAACTCATGGAACACAATGGTCAGAAGATGTCTGGGCCTGGGCAGCATAACATGCATTGCGTGGTGGAACTTCACGTGAGGTTTCTTTATTCTTATTGCTTATTTGTGTTCTCTAGTTGATAACAATAAACACATAACTTGAAAAGTAAAATAGGAAATCAATCTAAGATGTCTTTGGAATACACACCACATTTTATATATATGTATGTATATATGTGTGTGTATATTTTTTCTCTCCAAATTGCTTCCCTTATGAAACCAGGTGGGGGCTCTTCTGTACTTCCCTCAGGCCCCCTCCTGCTTGCTGGCTCTGCAGGCCCTTCATCCCAACTGCCCTCCAGTGTCCACTGCCCCCTCCCACCCCTGGCTGGCATCCCTTCTCTGCCGGACAGTGCTCCGAGCAGGGCTGGTAGAGGGGTCAGGCCCCAGGAGGACCAGCTATGCGTCCCCATGGAGTACAAACAGATCTCGTGGCACAGAGAGTGCTTGCAAGTGGTCATGGTGGCTTCTTGCCCCTGCCCACTCAGCCTCAGCTCCAGGCCAGACGCCAGCTGACCCTTGATCCTGTCTAGATGCAGAGGCCTGCACGCTTGTCCCAACAGGTGTATGTCTCTCTCTGTCTGCACATAGCCTCTGCCCAAAACTTCCCATCTCGGACTCCTTTGGCATTCTCAGACTCGTTCGAGCTGCTCTGGTATTCCTCCATGCCTGAGGGCTTAAAGGAAGCCTAGAGACCTCAGTGAGCAGGTTCGGATGAAACTCTGGGGTTTACTATGGCTGTTTTTTTGATGGCGTGCATGTGTTCACATGGCTTTGGTCAACACTGTCAACTTCTCTCTGAGATCCATGTTTCAGAACCAGTGTAGAAGTTATCCGCTTTGAAAAGCAGCCTTATTACCTTCTAACCACATTGGGTTTTCATCTCAAAAGTATTGACAACTATAGCATTTACTTTATTTATTGATTTACTAGCTTTCTGAGTGATTTTGGCTCTTCCTACAAATTCATCTTCTAAGAATCAAGATATTATGCACTGCAGAAATTATGTAAGATATGCCAGAAAACCTGAAAATATCCCAAATATATCTCAAACAATTTAAGCCTTGTCTTAGGCAGTATAAAAATCTGGGATAATTGTGGTTCTGATGAAAGAGAGCAGAGCTTCTTGAACGTGTTAAGTTTGGGTATTTGTTAAGTCACTCATATTACTTCACAAATATATTTTCTGACTTTTGAATTAAATGAAATAATGCATGGAAAATATTTTGTGAAGTTCTGGGCAGTTCCCTCTCTCTCCTGCTGTATTGGACCCAGTCAAAGGGACACTGCAAACTCTGTGGCATTTTTCAAACCTAGCTTGAAATCTTTGGTAGAGATGAATTAATTCTGGTTTGAGTTCGTGTCCCAATTTGAGCTCTATAGGCCCATAATTCTGGTTTGAGTTCATGTCCCAATTTGAGCTCTATAGGCCCCTGCTAACCAAATACTCTTAGATGCCTTTAAGATACTATGACTTTAGTGAAGAGAGGACCAGGTTCATTCATGTAGCCCCGTGCCCCATCTACAGTGAACGAAACTTAGTTTCCCTTGTGAATATCTCTCTCCCGCTCCCCCTCTTCCTTCCTTCCTCCCTCTTTCTATCTCTTCCTCTCCTTCCCTCCCTCTCTCCCCCCTCTCTCTCCCTCTCTCTGTCCCTCCCTCTGTCTCATCACTGATTATGAACCAGTCACCACCTCTGTAGACTTCAGCTTCTTAAACTGTAACATTGATAATCTCTAATGTGGCCTTTTTGCTTCTAATTTCCTTTAATTCTACTATCTGTTTATGCTTTTATTTCTAGTTGGAAAGTAATTGCATTTGGGAAATGAGATTCCAATCGTGTAAGTTAACGTCTGTTGCTTAAAATAGACTGCCGTCTCACGTAAATCCTCCACTCGTCGTGGCTCCATAAAACACAGTGGCATTCAGCCCCAGTCTTTGAAATTCTTTCCTGGGGGGACTGAAGGCAGGTTCAAGAGAAAACAGCTCTGCTCATGAATGCATACGTTCAGAAATAGTGCTGAAGAAGCCCATCTGAGCCACCCTCCTGTAAAACTCGTCATCAATCATGACAATGTTGTAAAGAGAGGGCCTGGAAATTTACATTGGTAAAAGAGATAGAAGAAGACAATATACTATGCTGTCCGCACTGGACGTGCGGGAGGCTTGTGAGGGGATGGCAGGGACAGTTCAACAGAAACTCAGGGCCTGAAGTGTGGGGCTTGCAAGGCAGCCTGGGACAGCCATGCGGCCGTGACTGGACAGCAGGTCACTCAGGGAACCGGAAATGCAAGGGGGGTCAGAATAAGCGAGGAGGGGGAGGACTGAGTTTCGGAAATCCCTGAACTGCTGAATATCCCACAGCCATCTGTTACATACAACTAAAGGCATCCAAATAGAACACAAGGCATGGGTTTGCATAACAACCGCTATACACCCACATGGAAGCCAACAGAAGAGAAGGGGGAACTGAGGAGGTTCTGTGGGACCAGAACTGTCCTGAGGGACGGCCTGTCCCAGGACCAGTCATCGTTAATCAGTAAATATGTACTAATATTTGTATCCGTGTGTGAATATGGAGTTCTTGGTTATAACATTATCTCGTAGGCCTTCATTCACGCATTGCTTGGTTACCTTCAACTGGGCGATTTCCAGCAGACATCTCCTAACCGGAAGATGGGAGAGGAAATGGGTGGATTCTATCTGGGAATCCTATTGGTGGTCATCGGTGATGCACTGTGATGTCAGAACACACACCAGCTTAAAAAAAATATGTCAAGATTTTGTAATTATGGCGATGGATATTAACCAGACTTATTGTGGGGATTATCTCATAATATATACAAATATCAAATCATTATGTTGTATACCTGAAATTAGCGTATTGCTAGCGTCAACTATATCTCAAAAAATTTAGAATTATGCACAAAATATGTAAAATATCTTATTAATGTATTTTATGTTGATTATATTTTGAAATAATATTCTAGATATTGGGTTAAATAAAATCTATTACTAAAGTTAATTTCACCTGTTTCTGTTTTCTTTTTGTGTGAAACCACTGTAAGTTTTTAATTGTACATCAGGCTCACACTGTATTTCTGTTGGAACGCCCTGGTCTGGTCCACTGTTCCTCAAACTTTCCTGAACATACAGATCTGCCGGGCATTATGTGAAAGAGCACATTCTGACCTGGGAGGCCAAGCTGAGGCTTCCTGGAGGGGCGGTGTGGCTGGTCCCCATGCTGTTTGAATGGCCTCTGTGTATATTTCAGGAGTAGAATGAGGTGGAAGACAGAGGCATTTTGCTCTGTAATTGGGAAACAGAACTCCTGCTGTGTCAAGTATTAACAGATAAAGTAGAAATTGCCCATTATTACAAATTAAGAAGACCACACATCAAAGATATGTTGTTCAGATGTTTTTCCTTGTAAAGTCTCTTCCAGCCTCATATCATAAAAGGGCTGGGAACTGAAAGAGCCAAGAAAAGCTTGTTTTTTATTAGCTTACTTACTGGGTTCATTTCTGATATGGCTTAGATTCTGGACCACTCCATTCCCTGTCCTAAGCCTGAGAGACATGGAATATTCCTGGGAGAGGAATAATTTTTAGAGCTAGAGTGTCATAGGATTTTGGGTGGAGAAGGGCCACCCCGTGTGGAAGCTAAGGGCTGTCTTAGTAAGTGAAAGTGGTAGTGCCCAGGGAGAAGATAAGCCAGGATTTGGGGCAATGGTGGTGAAGCAATGGCAGGTGGTAAGCCCGGGACAGCCTCTGAACCTGAGGGTGGCTCCTGCCTCCAGGACTGCTGTGGTGTGTTTGTGTGTGTGCATGTGTGTCTGTGTGTTTTGTGTTTGTGAGCTGTGTCAATCAGAGTTCTCTGGCTCTAGAAAAGGAAACCAATTGGCTCATTTAAGCAGAAAAGGGGATTTATTGACAAGATATTGGGAGTTCTCTGAATGCCCAGGAGCAGAGAACAAGGAGAGAAGTCTCAGCAGTCCTGCTGATGCCCACATGGCACAGCTCAGTGGTTCATCCAGAGCATTCCCACTGCATTCTCCATGCTCCACACCTGCCTCCTTACCCGGGACGCTGGGCCCACTGCCATCATCATCCCACCCATGGGGCAAGACTCACAGGGAGAGAAATTCCTCAAGGAAAGATCGAAATGGAACAAACACCCACTATTTCTACCTTTTGCTGCCCAATGTCAGCACGCATCCCTGTAAAGTATGTATGCACTCTGATGGGATTATCACACGATCAAGAATGTTCTGCCCTCCTAAGGAAGGAATGGCCCTGACTTTTAAGTCAGTTCCTGGCCCAAGATCTCTAAGTGGTGTCCACTCCCACTATTTTCTGCCCTAATTCCACATCAATATTCTGTCTACTATAAACCACCAATATGATAAAATCAGGTGAGAAAGAGATAGAAGAGACAATTAATTACATTTTATAAAATGTATATGACAAAGCAAGGAAGAGAAGTGCAGATAAATGTTCTGCTCCCTTTGCTCACGCTGATATTCATGATATCCCTCCTGCCTTGCAGCCCAGGCGAGCCAGACCCAGGAGAGCCAATTACGCACCTTACAGAATGGCCCCAGATGTCTTTACTGAGAGAGGTAGGTCCTGAGTACCTGTTGCCTGGGGTGGCCCCAGTCTTTCTTTATTGTCACCACTGAACCTGGCATGACTGAAAGGTGCCCAGAAATTCCCTTCTTCCTTTCACGTTTCATTCTCACTTCCTTGCTGTACTCCTTAATAATCAAGATTGATCCCCTCTGCCAACACCATACACCCTATTTGGCCTGTTTCCCCAATAATGGAAGAACCAAAAAAGAGAAAGCAGAGGGGCACCTGGGTGGCTCAGTCATTAAGCATCTGCCTTCAGCTCGGGTCATGGTCCCAGGGTCCTGGGATCGAGCCCCATGTCGGGTGCCCTGCTCTGCGGGAAGCCTGCTTCTCCCTCTCCTACTCCCCCTGCTTGTGTTCCCTCTCTCGCTGTGTCTCTCTCTGTCAAATAAATAAAATCTTAAAAAAAAAAAAAAAGAAAGCAGAGAGAACAGCATAAAGCATTGTGTCCTTCTGTTGCTAGACAAAACCTAGAAGGTCCAGACAAGTAGAACCCCCATAACTTTGGAAGGCACAGACCCCTGTATCTTTCATTGTATTTGTCTGCTGGTCTCTGGTGAGACTCCATCTTGCCAGGAAATCTAGAGTGAGTACTACTCATCCCTTTAGGACCTTCTGGCATACTACCATTGCTACAGTGGTTGGCCTCATGTCCTGCAGGGGTGGGAAGATGATTCTGTTTCCTGCAAAAATGAAGAATTAATTTAAACTGAGACAAGATGATGAAGATATATTATTCCCAATACAGGAAGGAAAATTGTCATGGTCTTCTCTTTTTTTTTTAAATTTTTTATTGTTATGTTAATCACCATACATTACATCATTAGTTTTAGACGTAGTGTTCCATGATTCATTGTTTGTGCGTAACACCCAGTGCTCCATGCAGAACATGCCCTCCTCAATACCCACCACCAGGCCAACCCATCCTCCCACCCCCTCCCCTCTAGAACCCTCAGTTTGTTTTTCAGAGTCCATCGTCTCTCATGGTTCGTCCACCCCTCCGATTTCCCCCGCTTCATTCTTCCCCTCCCGCTACCTTCTTCTTCTTCTTTTTTTTTTTTCTTAACATATATTGCATTATTTGTTTCAGAGGTACAGATCTGAGATTCAACAGTCTTGCACAATTC
>NW_027700657.1:0-345 GCF_054177405.1 Leptonychotes weddellii | reverse complement strand
AGGCGCCCTAATTCTTACAATCTTAATCTCAGAAAATATATCCTCAAGTTAGGATCTTTCTGGAATTATCTTGATTTTGCCCTTATTTTTTCCCAGTTGTATTGAGATATAATTGATATGTAACACTATATTAGTTTAAGGTGTATAACATAATTTGATATATGTACATATCGCAGAATGATTACTATAAGTTTAGTTGACCTCTGTCACCTCAGATAGTTACAAATTGTTTTTCTTGTGATGAGCACTTTCAAGATCTACTCTCTTAGCAACTTCCAATATACAATACAATATCATTAATCATAGTCACCATGCTGTACCTTACATCCCCAGGACTTACCTATC
>NW_027700656.1:0-345 GCF_054177405.1 Leptonychotes weddellii | reverse complement strand
AATTTTTATATCGATTACATATTGAAAGAATGTTTTAGATATGTTGGGTTAAATGAAACATTAACATACATTTTGCCTGGCTCTTTCTCTTTACCTTTTTAATGTGGTTACTAGAACATCTAAAATTATATGTGACTTGCGTGATATTTCTGTCGGATAGTGCTGCTGTAGGGCATTCAGAAATAGGATTTGATTTTTTATGATCATTTCAGTAGTACCTTTCCTTCGGTAAGTATACCTGTGCAGGAGAAACAGACTCATTGCAAAAGCAAGATAGGGAGGAATGGAGATTTGCAGAGAAGGAAATGGATTATAGAAGAAAGTCAGCACCCTACCTCTGTTTCT
>NW_027700655.1:0-345 GCF_054177405.1 Leptonychotes weddellii | reverse complement strand
CATAAACTATTATTGTAAAATACTTTTAACCAGAATGTTATAAAATGGAAAGAAGAGTTCGATTCCCTAACCCTAAAAATTACTAAGAACTTCTAGATGAGAAGAACCATTGCCTATGTATATATTTTTAAGTGCATAGTCATAGCACAAAAGGTACTTTAAATATAAAACCGTAGTTGGTGTAGCCAAATTACGGAAAGAGCCAAGATGCCCATCGACAGATGAATGGATAAAGAAGATGTGGTATATATATATACAATGGAATATTATGCAGTCATCAGAAAAACGAAATCTTGCCATTTGCAACGACGTGGATGGAACTAGAGGGTATTATGTTAAGTGAAA
>NW_027700654.1:0-345 GCF_054177405.1 Leptonychotes weddellii | reverse complement strand
AGCCTTTCTTTAAATGCCCTTCTTGGAATTTTGTTCATTTTGTCTTTTGGTATGTGTGATTTGGTCATATTCAATTTCAGCTCTATTTGGCTATTTTTAATTCTGATGAGCTTCCTTCCTATGCAGTTAAGTTACACATAACTTCTATTTAGATAAATGTCAATACAGTTCTTACATTTAAGAACCCTACCGAGGGGCAGGAAGGCCACAATCCAAAGGAACCAGAGCAGTTGAGAAAACTGCTAGTTGGTGGCTTGAGCTCTGAAACTACAGATGATAGTTTAAGAGAACATTTTGAAAAATGGGGCACACTTACAGATTGTGTGGTGATGAGAGACCCCCCAA
>NW_027700653.1:0-345 GCF_054177405.1 Leptonychotes weddellii | reverse complement strand
TGAATGGTGGTTGCCAGGGGCTGGTGGGAGGGGAAAAATGGGAGCTGTTCAATGGGTATAAAGTTTCAGTTTTCCAACACGAAAGAGCTCTGGAGTTCTGTTGTGCAACAATGTGAATATACTTACCACCACTGAACTGTACCTTTAAAAATGGGTAAGATGGGGGGTGCCTGGTGGCTCAGTCAGTTAAGCGGCTGCCTTCAGCTCGGGTCGTGATCCCAGGGTCTTCGGATCAAGCCCCGTGTCAGGCTCCCTGCTCAGTGGAGAGTCTGCCCCTCCCCACCCCGCTCATTCGCTCTCTCCCTCTCTCAAATAAATAAATAAAATCTTTCCAAAAAATGGTTA
>NW_027700652.1:0-345 GCF_054177405.1 Leptonychotes weddellii | reverse complement strand
GGAGGAGCCCGACACAGTAACCTCCGCGCGCGCCCACAGCTCCCGGCTCTCCTACCCGGGGACCCTGAGAGCAGCTCCCCAGGCGGGCGCCCCCTGGAGGTCACGTGTGAAAGTCAAGTTCAGCCCCTTGGGTAAGAAGGGGAACTCAGACTCAGGGGCCTGGGATGGAGACTCTAGGTATGTCCCTTGGCCCCCGCGCTCCCCTGCCCTCCACCGAGCTTCCCTGGGGCCCACTGGCCCCGACGGGTCTGAAGTGCCACCCCCACTGTGCCCAGCCCACCCTGTCCCCTGTCAGATTCGGCCTCAGATCACCTGGCCTGCTGGCTTGAAGTATGTTTGAGGAGG
>NW_027700651.1:0-345 GCF_054177405.1 Leptonychotes weddellii | reverse complement strand
AACAAGTGGGAGGGACAGGGGGAGAGGGAGAGAGAATCCCAAACAGACTCCATGCTGAGCACGGAGCCCAACACGGGGCTCCATCTCAGGACCCTGAGATCATGACCTGAGCCAAAACCAAGAGCCAGCCACTCAACTGACTGTGCGACCCAGGTCCTATTTACATATGATGTAAATCCTTTCATATGAAATAGGACCAATTAAAAAAAAAAAAATGCACTGAGCAAGAGTCCAAATGCAAAACAAAAATCTATAAGCTAAAACAATGAGCTTAATAGAACAGAATATTTAATTGGGACCAAAATAACATATTGGTCCAGAAGAATGCACCAGTTTGGATGCAGA
>NW_027700650.1:0-345 GCF_054177405.1 Leptonychotes weddellii | reverse complement strand
GGCCCCTCCCCACTGCAGGGCCCCTCCCCGCTGCCCCGGCCCCCTCCCCGCTGCACTGGGCCCCTCCCTGCTGCACGGGCCCCTCCCCGCTGCCCAGATTCTCCCAGGTACGGCCCTCCCCTCATTTGTATACCAAAGTATACAATTCAACACCCAAAAGGGCGCCCTTAAAGGATGTCTGTTGAAGCATCGGTGACTGTGCGCGCCGCCAGAGCCATGCCCCGTGCGTGCAGCAGGAAGCGGGTGGTGACCGCGGGCGTGCAGTGGCGGGTGTGCGGGGACGGCGTGGCCTCTCTCGTGGCAATCCCAGCCACTGCTCTGGTTCCCGTGGCCACGAGGTTGGGA
>NW_027700649.1:0-345 GCF_054177405.1 Leptonychotes weddellii | reverse complement strand
CACTGTAGCTGCTTATTTTTACTGCTTTATCTTTGCCTTTTATTGAGTAATTTTTTCTAGCTTATTTTACCTTGTTTGTTTGTTCCTCTCTTACCTATAACTTTTCCATGGGAAATAGGAACTGACAGCTCAAGATTTGAAGGCTGACCCCGGCGACACAGGGAAGGCTCGAGGCCATCTCAACTGTTCTGAGTTCAGCAGAGGCCTGACCCAAAGCAGGTCCCCAGTGGCCCCCCTGGGGAAGCGGCCTGCTAAAGCGCTTCTAGAAATTTCACAGCAAGAGTGCCCTGTGAGCATTCATGCCTGCCGCTTGACACCATGCTCCCCTGATCCGGGGTGGACCCC
>NW_027700648.1:0-345 GCF_054177405.1 Leptonychotes weddellii | reverse complement strand
TTTTTTTTTTTTTTAAAGATTTTATTTATTTATTTGAGACAGAGAGAATGAGAGAGACAGCACATGAGAGGGGGGAGGGTCAGAGGGAGAAGCAGGCTCCCTGCCAAGCAGGGAGCCCGATGTGGGACTCGATCCAGGGACTCCAAGATCATGACCTGAGCCGAAGGCAGTCGCTTAACCAACTGAGCCACCCAGGCGCCCTGCATTTGTTTTTCTGATCACAATTAAATTCAAACATCTTTTCAAATGTTGTTGGCCACTGTATTTGCTTCTCTGTGCATTGCTACTTCATATTCTTTTTAATGGAGGTTTTTATTGTCTTATCAACTTATAAGAGGATTGTTA
>NW_027700647.1:0-6361 GCF_054177405.1 Leptonychotes weddellii | reverse complement strand
GCCATTCACTTTGTATCCCTTGTGCCTGGAGTACAGAATCATTCCATATGTGTTTGCCCTCTAGGGGGTTATGTATCATTTGGGGAGAAAGCATGTATTCTGTGAGGTTGTTAGGTGTATGTCCAAGTGTCATTTGCCAGTACACCCCTGCTGTCTGCTTTGGTCATGTGATGTTATTCCCCCTGTCCCCCAACTCCCAGCCATGCCCCCGAGGGTGGCGGGGCAGCAGCATACCAAAGAGATGTGCTGCAGAATTCCAGAGGCTGCCTGGGCCAGTTAGACATGAGGCAGCTGACCTAGGTCTTGAAGGAGTCCACAGTGGCTAGAAAAAAAGAGGGTCAGCTGATGCTGGAACGAAGAAGTCTGGGCAAGTCACGAAGACCTGACTGGAAGCTACAGCAGAGATGTTGGAATCAAGGAATGGAGATGTCTTCAGTGGACACTTGGTACCAGCTCTGAGAGCCCTGACTCCTGTTTCCTGCCACGATGTGGGTCAGATGTGTGTATTTATCACGTCAGAAGGACAGCGCTAGTGTGTCATTTCTTGTGAGCGTCCTAATCAAGAAATATATTCATATTCCAATTTAAAGAAAGTGTGAGTCTTGGTATGTATCCAGCTAATACCTGAAGGAAGAACTGCTTAGCGTTATTAGAATGGTTACACAGACTTTTTACCGAGAAGGTGTGGAAAAGCCATTACCTCCGTTTCTTTCTGGTCGCCCAGTGTCTTGTACAGACTCGATCACTGAGGTGTTGCTCTCAGGCTACAAAGGGTTTCTCAGCCACAGCACTGCTGATGTTTTGGGGCAGCCCTGTCTGCTGCTGAATGTTCAGCAGCATCTCTGGCCTTTACCCACCAGATGTCAGGAGCAATCCCCCACCCCCAAGACATTGCCAGATGTTCCCTGGTGGCAAAGTCACCCCTAGCTGAGAACTGTTGCAGAATTAGGGCTCCTAGTAGCCTTTGGCACATGCTAGAGAGTTGGGGGGGGTGATGACTGAAGCCACTGCCACCTCACCTGCCTCTTCTGTTATCTTAGGGTAAGCGCCGTGAGATCCACGTACCTCAGCAAGAGAAGTTTCCTGCCGAAGTACAGATAACTGGATACCGTAATGGTCGGATGAGTGAGATTTTATTTAGTGTCCTTTCAGCCAGTTTGGGAGCATATGCAGGAAACCTGGAAACCAGTCTGTCCTGCTAAGGCCGTTCTGTACCTGCTGGGCGAGTCCTTTCTCCCGGCTCACTCCAGTATTCATATACCCCCACCCCACCCCAAGCAGTTTTATATTTGTGGAGGGTGGAGTTTCAGGTGCTCACTGTCTTTTGTTGTGTATGAACATTTATAATCATACTTTAAAAGACATAATTTAGGGGATGCAGAAAGATCAAGAAGTCCAATCTCCACCTAGGTGGAAACTGGGCCATCTCCACTTAAGCCCTAAGAAGTGCGGTGGGGCAGGGGCTCCTGGGATCTTCACCCCTAGTGCCCAGTTGCCTCTAGAGTGTTAGCCTAGTCACCACGGCCCCATCGTAAGCCTTCAAAGGGCAGGGTGTCCATCTATGATCCTCCAAAAAAAACTGGCTCTTTTCCCTGCTCCTAGTGGCCTCCATTGCCTGTCCTGTGTCTGCCTCTCCACCATGTTCTGTCTTTGCTCTGTTTCACATTTGGTTTCTTGAACACTCCAAACCTACTTTCTTCTCATATGTGGTGTTTCTTTACTGCACTGGGGGCTTTCTCCTCATGCCAGTCTTAACTCAAGTATCACTTCTGTAGGGCCTGAGGTACAAACTACCTCATCTCTCTTTCCCCCAGCGCTGTGACATTTGATTTTTAACTTGTCCTTAACTAATCTCGGAGGTGGTTTTCTGATCATTGCCCTCATGAGAGAGCAGGAACTTGTGTGATGTCCTAGCACCTGCGGTGCTGCCCTAACATGGATGCTCCGAAAGTGGAGAATGATAATTCCTAAAGCCTAGACACGCAAGCAAGGACATCTAGTAATTTCCATCCAGCCATCTATGAAGTTGGTTGCAGAATTTTGCATAAAAACATTTTGGAGAGAGTCCAGGGGCTTTCATCGGGTCTGAAAGGGTCCTCTGACCCCACACACTGGTTAGGAACTTCTGTTTTAGAAAAAGTTTCCTGAGAGGACCCATGATTAAGGAATGTTCTTATATTTGCCATAATGACCTTGCTAAAGGTCATTTGTAGTATGTTAAGTACTAAACAAAAACTGATGGGGAAGGAAGGGGAGCTTGTTCTAGACACTTAGTATCCCCGAGTCCCTCTCGATGTCAGCTAAGTTACATTTTGAAAAATCAGGTATGTGCCTCTGACTTGAGCAGACATATCTGCCTACAGTGGGGGTCAGGGGTGGGTGGGTGGGTATAATTCCTTGTCCTCTTCTGAAGGAAGAAAAAGAAAGTAGCAAATCAGTATTTTCCATGATGTCCTAAGGCAGCCAGCCTCCAAGATGGCCCCCAGGGATCCTCACCTCCGGGAATTCATGCCCTTGCGCAGTCTCAGCCCACACCAACTCAGAGCTGGCCTGCATGACCAACATGGTGGAATGATGTGTGACTTTCAAGCTCCATAAAAGACATTACAGCTTCTGCCTTCATGTCTTTGGATCCCTGGCTATGAGGGAAGTCACAGCCGTGTCATGAAGTCTTTTAGGCAACCTGTGAAGAGTTCCGAAGGCTTCTAGCCAACAGCTAGCATTAACTGCCAGCCATGGCAGTGAGCCTGTCTCATCTGTACTCACAAGATCTTAATTTGTAGGTGACTACAAACTGAAGGAGAGGAGAGGTCGATGCCATCGGAAGAATTTACTACTTATATTTCCCAAGAGAAGGGGGCATGCCACACCACACAGGGCCACAGGGGAAGCACCCAGGATTTGGTCAGGTGGTAGAAGCCAGAGCAAGGGGAAAGCTTAGGCCACAGTCTTTACGGGGGTTTCTGTGGCAAAGGCAAGGCAGGGCAGAGTAAAACAGCTTAGGATTCACTAGTCTGAACAATTCCAGTGGGCTCTGGGCTATAAGAGTGGTTTCGAGTTGCCTAGTGATTTAGGGCAGGGACAATGTTGGTAAGGTCTCTGGCTTGCATGAGAGGCATGCTGGCAAATACACTGTTAACTGTGTTCAGGAACTAGCTAGCTTTGGGAGGGGCAGTCTTTCCCCAGGCCTATAAGCACCCCCCGTCCCAGATGTCAAAACAAGATACAGAAAATTAAAAACAAGATCAATCAGCCTTCTTGTAAGTGGATCCTCCAACCTCAGGCAAGCTTTCAGAGGACTGCAGGCCTGGCCAACATCTTGAATGCAACCTCATGATTGACTTCAAGCCAGCCTATCCGCTCCCCAGTTCCTTACACACTGAAATGGTGAGAAACAGTAAGTGTCCATTGTTTTTAAGCCAAGTTTTGGGCTGATTTGTTACACAGCAACAGACAACTAAGGTTGTGGGGGCTGTCTGGTCAACACAGCAATAAATAGGGCCACGTCAAAACTGTAGGGTCATGCAGAACACCGGAGACACTGGCAGGGCCCACAAGGGAAATGTCCCCAGCTGCTTCGGAGTGGCCAGAAGTAAATCCCACGTGGGACTGGTTTTCATAGGTGATGCAGTCAGTTACAATAAGGATTATCGCACATTCAGGGACAGTTTGGGCTCAAACTAGAAAGCTGGATAGTCGTCTAGCTGAGTATATCAGGTGCGTGTTTTCCCCCCTGTAGGGATTTGAGGCTGGAATTTCTGGATGACGGAGGGAGAGAAAGAGGATGACTAATCTCTCCCCTGAGTTCGTGGTCCTGCCTTGCTTTTCTTCTAATATTTTAGTAAGACATTAAAACAAGACATACGAGATGTTCCCTCTGCATCTGGCCCGGGGGTATAAACGCATATGCGCATACGTCTGCTTGCTGTAGCAATTCGTGCTCCCCAGCGGCTGCTCACCACCTGCCCAGGCTGCCGGCCACTCGGGGAGGATGCGCTGACCTCACCCTTATCATTCTTATTATAAATATGAGGAAACTGTGGCTCGAAAATGCCAGGTAAATTGCCCACGCTCACTTGTATGTATGTGAGGGAGCCAAGATGCACATTTACTAAATCTGACTTAGGAGCTTACAAAAGCCCAACCAAATTACGCTTTGGTTATGTTTCTTCTCTCCTGGAGGATCAAGGGCAGACAAGGCAAGGTCATTAATTCAGAGAGAGAGATCATACCACTGCTGTGTATCACAGACCTCGGATGGTTATTTTTCTAACATCACACTACCTTGAGCTCTTTCATTCTCAACACTTTGTAAATAGAACTGAGGGAAAGGAGCCTGGACTTGGGTAAGGTCCCCTTAGGAGTGCGTAGAAAAGCCTGGAACTCACTCTAGGGCTCCTCATCACTAGCCAGGAAATCCAGCGTTTAAAACAAAGGCCCAGCAATGATACTCATTCTTACTCTCCTACTCGTGACTAGCCTGATTCGAATCTTTGTAGTATTAGTAACGTTCCCTAGAACCTAGGGTTTCCAAGCATGCTGCATTTAAGAGGGATGGTCTAATTTCTGAACAAGAATGAGCACTTACTATATTAAATGACTTCACATTATCTTGCTGTGTCCTCAAAAGCATCTCTTCTAACTGGGGAATTAACTTCCCTCTCCCCCAGATAAAGAAAGAAAGCCAAACAAGAACATAACATCTGCTTTCCAAGTAAAAACAAAACAAAAAACCTTATAATACTCAAAGAACCCAAAACCAAAAATCTCTTCACAAGAGTAATTTGACCCTTTCTATGTCTCATGAGATGCTCATTCTGGTCCTAAAAGACACAGGACCTACAAACTCTGAATCTCAAGCCATCCTTGGAGGATGCAAACCCTTCCAGATGCTTTCCTTCCTTCTCTCAGGCTAATTCTTCAAAAGCAGCAGAGCAGAAAGAGCAGGAAAGGGACAGGGAGGATAGAAGAGGAATGGCGTGTGGGGGGGATAGGGGACACAAAGAGAAAGACACCCTACCCTGCTCCTCCTCCCCCTTTCCTAATACCTCTCCTCATCTTCCTGCAGCTCCCCTGAAAAGTAGGAGGAACAACTCATTTCACTTACGCTGGAACTGAAATTCTCAGGGCAACAGAAAATGTACATATCTTCATATACCTGAATGTCACATTAAGATGAACGCAGCATGAAGGGGGCTATTTACTGATGAAGCAAATGGTACCAGGATTAGAAATGTTAAATACTTATTGCTCTGGAAATCTGATCTTTAGATCTATATTAAGACGCAATGAAAGGGAAAACAGGTGGGAGGCCAGAGGATGGGTGACTAACTATTGCTAGGGCTTGTCATTCCTGAAGTATGTCCACCTGTCCTTAACTGTCACATTCTCCCCCGCCTTCGCTGATACTTGTTTCCATTATGATGAGGATATGTTCCTAATGGGAGAGAAAATTAAGCTAATAGCCAATGGCAAGTGATCTTCGGATGTGAGGCAGACACGTCTTTCTTCGTCACACTAAAGAACAGTATACAGTACAAAGTTAGGGCTCTTTATTCAGACAGTAAAGCACAGCAAAGTGGGAGGGCTATGCTGTCTCCACGGCAACAGAACATCTCATAAATGTAAAGTCCTTGGCTTCTATCAGGCAGACTCTTCCTGGCTCAGGAGAAACCTGTTTTAACTTGATGAGAATAAAACCAGGCAGCCTGGCTAGAGTGCAGGAGGAGGGGGCTGGCCGGCTGGTCAGTTCTGGAAGTGCTTAGTGAGCGTGTCCAGCAGCTCCTGCTTCTTCAACCCACCCCTCAGCCCGTACACCCTGCAGGCTTCCTTCAGCACGGGCACAGTGAGCTTACCCAGCGTGCCCTTGCTCACATGGGCCTTCAGATCCTCTTCAGATAACTCCATCTTGGGCCTTTTGCTGCCAGAACCTTCATCATCTGGGGGAAAAGGTCAGGAGGGAATGACTGGAAATGCTACCAGCAGCACCCAGCTACACTGCACAGGGGCCCTCCTATGATCTGGGCTGCAGTTAACCACCTTCCATAAGGCTGTGATGCCCATCTAGAACCCCACGGGAGGGTGGCTTTTGGTTCTTTGGTTTTGTAAGATTTACTTATTTGAGAGGGAGAAAGAGTGCGGCGGGGAGGGGCAGAGGGAGAGACTCCGAAGCAGACTCCATACTGAGCCCAATATGGGGCTGGATCCCACGACCCCAACATCAGGACCTGAGCCGAAACCAAGAGCTGGACGGTTAACCGACTGCACCACCGAGTCGCCCCTGGAGGGTGTTTTGATAAGGCAGCTTATCAGCTAAAGTCAAAACTGTACCACCCTGAGAAGGGAGTTCAAAGTAGTGTAA
>NW_027700646.1:0-345 GCF_054177405.1 Leptonychotes weddellii | reverse complement strand
GATGTTAAAGGATATGGATCAACAGCCGGATGAGGAGATACACAGGGAAGGTATGGGGAAAGGGCATGCCGGGCTTCCAGGCCCTCTCAGAGCTTACCATTCTCCTCAAATCTCCATGTGTTCACTAACCCAGAAGCTCTCTGAGCCCTGTCTTCTTGGGTTTTTATGGAAGTTTCATTACACAGACATGATTAATTAAATCACTGGCCACTGGCAATTGATCGAACCTCCAGGTCCTCTCCCCTCCCTGGAGGCTGGGACTGAAAATTCAAACCCTCTAATCACATAGTTGGCTACATTGGCAACCAGCCTGTATCTTAGGGGCTTTCCAAAAAAAAAAAACAA
>NW_027700645.1:0-345 GCF_054177405.1 Leptonychotes weddellii | reverse complement strand
TTCCATAACTCATTATTTGAATATAACACCAGTGCTCAATTCAATATGTGACCTCTTTAATAACCATCACCAGGCTAACCCATCCCCCCACCCCTCTCCCCTCTAGAAGCCTCGGTTTGTTTCCATAGTCCATAGTCTCTCATGGTTCGTCTCCCCCTCCAATTTGCCCCCTTCATTTTTCCCTTCCTACTATCTTCTTTTTTTTAACATATAATGTATTATTTGTTTCAGAGGTACAGGTCTGTGATTCAACAGTCTTACGCAATTCACAGCACTCACCATAGCACATATCCTCCCCAATGTCTATCACCCAACCACCCCATCCCTCCCACCCCCACCACTCCA
>NW_027700644.1:0-345 GCF_054177405.1 Leptonychotes weddellii | reverse complement strand
TTAGATGTAAATATTAAATATTATTGGGTTAAATTCATCCACTTTTGAAACCACTAACATGAGTGGGAAAATATGTCCCAGGGATGCAGAGTGGCAGAGAGAGTACAAAGAAAATCTGGGCATAGCTTCTTTATCCCCATATATATATATATATATATATATATATATGTGATTTACTGAGATTGACTTTGGCTGTAAATATCTTCTCTTAAAGCATAAATGCTTGTGGCGCACCTGGGTGGCTCAGTCGGTTAAGCCTCGGACTCTTGGTTTCAGCTCAGGTCATGATCTCAGGGTCCTGAGATTGAGTCTTGTGTCAGGCTCTGAGCTCAGAATGGCATCAGC
>NW_027700643.1:0-345 GCF_054177405.1 Leptonychotes weddellii | reverse complement strand
TTTCATCTGAGATGATGCCCTTTCATTTCTCTTTTAAAATTCGTTCCATCTTTTCTGAAATAGTGGTATTAAGAAGGTTGTTTTTCATTTTTGTGTCCTTACTTGGAAAACAAAAAGTTCTTTTGAAATATGAATGGTTTGGGCGCCTGGGTGGCTCAGTTGGTTAAGCGACTGCCTTCGGCTCAGGTCATGATCTCAGCGTCCTGGGATCGAGCCCCGCATCGGGCTCCCTGCTCGGCGGGAAGCCTGCTTCTCCCTCTCTCACTCCCCCTGCTTGTGTTCCCTCCCTCACTGTCTCTCTCTGTGTCAAATAAATAAATAAAATCTTTAAAAAAAAAAAAAAAA
>NW_027700642.1:0-345 GCF_054177405.1 Leptonychotes weddellii | reverse complement strand
TCCTGACTGTGTCCACAGCAGCTGGCTTCCGTGGCCCCTGTCCCGTCCCCCGTCACCAGGTAGCCGAGACCCCCGAGCTGATGGGCAGAGTGGTGGAGATGGAGGGAGGACCAGCTACGCGTTCTCCCACGCACGGCTGAGAACAATGTCTACTGTGCCCTGGACGTGGTGTGGGCACGTCCCCTCTGCTCAACGGGTCGTCTTGTGATTGGAAAGTATTCTGTGCTCATCCAAAGTGATCCTACGGATCCTGGGGTTGATTCAAGTAGAAGTTCCAGGGGCGCCTCCTCCCAAAAGTCAGCACCATCAAGTATGTGCGTCCTCTCTCTGTGTGGCCACAAACAC
>NW_027700641.1:0-345 GCF_054177405.1 Leptonychotes weddellii | reverse complement strand
AATCTGTTCTGCTTTTTGGTTATTTGGTCATTAGGAAAATCAGAAGTGTCTTGGACCCAAGAAATCCAATTTAAGTGAGCTCATTCCACATTTATAAATATGAGCAGATGACATTTAAAAAACACAAACCAGTAGGGACAGTTCTAAGTGTGAAATTGTTGTTCAGCATAAAGTCTTACCATAAATATATAGAGGAGCTATTTGTGGATCAACTAACAAGTTCAAGGCATTTCAGTGAAATCTATGCACAGCCTGAATGTGGATACGACATTTATAAATGTAGAAGAAATGCAATTCTTTTATGCTCTGGTGTAATAAAACCACTAGTTAGTATCACTGATATGA
>NW_027700640.1:0-345 GCF_054177405.1 Leptonychotes weddellii | reverse complement strand
TTAAAAAGTCATTTTCATTTACATTTTCTTCTGAGGCAGTTCAGCCCTGATACCCAATGGTAGACAGACTTAGCTTGTAAAAGGGGTTTGGTTTCATTGACATATCCTCCCAATAAGATGATCAAACACTTCATTTTACCTTTCTCATGACATCACCTTCATTCTTTTTTTTTTCCCCAAGTTTTTATTTAAATTCCAGTTCGTTAACACAGTGTAATAGTAGTTTTGGGTGTACGATATAGTGATTCAGCACTTCCATATAAAACCCGGTGCTCATCACAACAAGTGCCCTCCTTAATCCCCATACCTATTTAACCCATCCTCCCACCCACCTCTCCTCCCCCC
>NW_027700639.1:0-345 GCF_054177405.1 Leptonychotes weddellii | reverse complement strand
GCATGTGATTTTAGATTTTAAGAAAGTCACCCTAGGGGTGCCCGGGTGGCTCAGTCATTAAGTGTGTACCTTTGGCTCAGGTCATGATCCTAGGGTCCTGGGATCGAGCCCCACATTGGGCTCCCTGCTCAGCAGGAAGCCTGCTTCTCCCTCTCCCACTTCCCCTGCTTGTGTTCCCTTTCTCACTGTGTCTCTCTCTGTCAGATAAATAAAATCTTTAAAAAAAAAAGTCACCCTAAACATGTAAAAAGAAGCAGGTGGAATTAATTTTAATAATATACTTCATTAACCCAGGATATCAAAACTGTTATCATTTCAACATGTAGTCTGTATAAAATATTATTT
>NW_027700638.1:0-345 GCF_054177405.1 Leptonychotes weddellii | reverse complement strand
TTTTAATTTTCTCTATTTTTTTTCTATTCTCTATTTCACTTACCTCTGCTCTGATCTTTATTATTTCTTTCTTTCTGCTAGCTATAAATATCCCCCAGAGTACTACTTTTGTTGCATCCCATAAGCTTTGGTATGTTGCATTTTCGTGTTCACTTGTCTCTAAGTATTTTCTGATTTCCCTTATTATTTCTTCTTTGACCCATTGGTAGTTTAAGACTGTGTTATTTAATTTCCACAACTTCCCGAATTTTCTGGTTTTCCTACTGTTCTTGATTTCTAACGTCAACCTGTTGTGGTCAGAGAAGATACTTTGTATAATAGTTAACTTTTTAAGTCTGTTGACAC
>NW_027700637.1:0-345 GCF_054177405.1 Leptonychotes weddellii | reverse complement strand
GGGTTTTTTTTTTTAATTTTTGTTATTCTTGTTTTAATGTTAGGTGCATGAGGGAAAGAATATGTGTTTTGTATTTACTTATACCTTGTCATTTTAAAACACAATTTGTTTGATATAAAACACTGTGATAAATAAATGTAGGTTATTGATGATGATAATGATGATCAGGATATGTCCCACATTACTAATTTACCTCCCTTAAACTGTAGATCAATGCTTTCCTTCCTCCAGGGATAACTAGTTTTATGTATTTATGTATTTATGTATTCATTTAATTTTAGTAGAAGTTGTTTGTTGGCATTCTTTGTCAAATGAATTCAAGTATTTCTTTACCCCAAAGGAGTA
>NW_027700636.1:0-6362 GCF_054177405.1 Leptonychotes weddellii | reverse complement strand
AGAAAATGTCTGGGGCTGGGGTGAAGGCTACTTTAGTCAGGGGGTCAAGCAAGGTTCCTCTGGGGTGATATCTGATGTAGACCTGGAGGCCGAGGAGAAGCCAGCCGTGGGAGGTTCTGGAGGAAGGGTGTGCTGGCAGAGAGCAGAGCCAGTGCAAAGACCAGGGGTCGGCCGGCGGTGGGGGGGGCATGTTGGAGGAACAGAAAGGGGTGAACGTGATGGGGCCCCTGAGATCAAAGCAAAAAAGGTCAGAAAAGAGGACGTGTAGGTTGCAGGGACCTGCATGAATGAATGAATGAGCAGATGACCTAGAGCTATACAGCTTGGAGAGGAGGCAGTCTGGGCAGGTCCACCGCAGACCCTGAACAGGGAGAACGAGTCCTCCGTCTAGAATGGCAGCAGTAACCCGTCAGAAATGTTGCAGCTGGACCAGAAATGCTGCTTATTACTTTAATAACGATTTGGAGGTCGGGAGGCTGAGGAAGGGAGCCAGACAAGGTGAGGAGGGAGGGAGGGAAGCCCCCAACTGCCTGGCCCACCAGGGCCTCAGGATTCGACAGCAACCGTCATCAGGAAATCATATGTAATTGCCCCAAGGGATAACAATCTGGTTGGGAAGGCACTTAGGGCCAAGCAGAGTGGGTGAGTGGGACGACTGTCTGGCCCTGTCTTTGTCCGCTTTCTTATAGGAGGGGAGAGACCGCTCCCTTGGGATGGGAAATCCTGAGAAGTTCCTCCAGCCCGGCATGCCAGGGGCCTCACCACCCCCGGGGCCAGGGAGGGGAAGGGGTGTGGATCTCAGGACAGGCTGTTTGTGGAATGAATCTATTGGGATTCCTGGGGAAGCTGCCTCGCCCCCTATGTTGTTTGCCCCAACGCCGCCGACCACTGAGTCACGCCTCCGGACTTGAGCTCTCCTACCAGAGCCCCTGTCAAAATACACACCTGTGACTCCCAGCAGAGACGAGCACGTGGCACCTGCCAAAACCTTCATCCAGCTGCTTCGTCAGTAGCCAGTGGAAGCCACGAGGGGACGGGACACAGGACAGATGTATTTCCCTATGCCTTGTGGCCTTGTGGTTGTCAGAGGCAAAAACGTGATTCAAACAGATTTAAACAAAATGGGAATTTATTGGTATTTTTACTGCAGTAGAACATAACAGATAACATAAAATTTACCATTTTAACTATTTTTAAGTGTACAATTCAGTGGCATTGAGTACATTTCACAGTACTGAGCAACCATCACCACCATCCATTTCCAGAACATTGCCATCATCCCAAATGGAAACTCCGTACCCATTCAACATGAACTCCCCACATCCCCCCAGATCTATTGGGTTTTGTAACTAAAAAGTCCAGGACAGTGGGCTGGCTTTGGCCACAGCCTTGTTGCAAGTGCTCAGATGATTTCACCTCTGGATGCTGTCTCCCCTGGGTTGATTCTGAGATGGGATGTCCCATTGGGATGTCAAGGTGGTGAATGGAGCTCCAGCCGGACACCCCCATGATGCCACATCTCTGGAAGGAGAGAGAAGCCAACTCACTTGACAGCTGCTCAAGCAGAAGCCATGGGATTCACTGGAATTGGCCTGCCTGGCTTGGCCGAAGTCATGTTTTTGTGAACTAACCATTGGCGTCCACCCAGACGCAGATGTGAAAACCCTAATCCCCTATGTAATGGAGTTAGGAGGTGGGGCCTTTGGGAGGTGATGAGGTCATGAGGTTGGAGCCCTCGTGAATGGGATTAGTGTCCTTCCCGGAAGAGACAGGAGAGAGCTGCTTTCTCTGGCTCCTCTCTGTGGCGAAGACCAAGGAGATGTCCGTGGCCCGGAAGCTGGGCTTTCACCAGATACTGGACCTGCCTGCACCTTGATCTTGGACTTCCCAACTTCCAGAACTGGGAGAGATAGAAGGGCATTCTGTCATCCGTCACCAGTCACTCGGTCACCAGTTAAGTAGCCCAAGAAGACCAAGACACGTGTGGTTCCCCCGAACCAATCAAGGTGGCCAGGAGCACTGGTTGCCCCGTTGGCTTGTGGACTGTGAGTCCGGGAGAAGGTGGTGTCCCGGAGGAAAGTCAGGTTAGGTGATTTGGCGAAAGGCAAAAATCACATGCTCAACACCCTATGCCTTGAGCCATCTTTCTGGCGGGAGCAATGGACTCGAGCCAGCCCTGAATTCTTGCTGCAGTGATATGAACTCGGGTTGAAAGCCCAAAGCCACCATGCCAAGAGGGCCTCCTGGGTTGGAAGCCAACACAAAAGAGAACAGCCCTGACGGATGGAGAGGGACGGGTCCTGATAACACGGGGAAGCCCCTGGGTCCAGCCAAGCTTGCAGCCATTCTACTTCTGGATATTACAGTTACATAAGCCAACAAATCTGCTTTTTGGCGTAAGCCAGTTTGAGATTTTATATTTTTGTCACTTGTTATCCAAAGAGGATTAATGCTGGTTCATGACCACAAATCACTTAAGAAGCATGAAGCTGGATGGTTTCTAAACTCCCCTCCAGCCAAACATTCTAAAAGATCTCCCTTCCAAAAATTGACAACAAAGAATTTTATGTGATCTATGATGTCTTGTCAAGCCTGTGGAATTTTTCTATAGTCACCAACTCATGGTCCACCTTTGACCTCCCCTCCACTCCCTCTTTTGGTGTGTTCTTCTGTTACCCACCCCACCCCCACCCCTTCCTTCCCACTACCCGCCCCCCCGCCCCCGTCCTACCCCAGGGCCAGAGGATTGGAAGTGCTGGGCATGACAGCGGTGATCACAGCAGGAGATTCTGGTAAGGGGACAGTTGAGCAGAGCCAGGAAAAGGGGAGGGAGGGAGCCATGGAGGTTTCTGGAGGAAGAACATATAAGCACTGAGAAACAGCAAGTGCAAAGGTCCTGAGGCAGGTGTGACCCTGCTGTGTTCAAGGAGCCTGATGTGGCTGGAGGAGAGAGAACGAGGGGGTAGAGTGGTACAGGATGAGGTCAGAGAGGAAATGGGGAAAGGGCAGACTGTGTAGGGAATTGGGTATTACTGTGAATATCAACATGACATTCAGAGTTACGTACATTCTTTTTTGGTCCGGTGAATTTTTTCCAGCTTTATTAAGATATGATTTACATATAACGTTGTGTAAGTTTAAGGTGTACAATGTGTGATCATTTGATCATGTATGTATTGTGAAGTGCTTACCACGATAGTTAGTTAAAACATTTTTCACCCCACATAATTGCCCTTTTCTTCTTCTTGTTACGGTGAGAACATTAAAGCTCTACTCTCTTAGCAACTTCTAAGTATACAATTCAGTATTGATGAATATCGTCGCCATTCGTGAAGAGTTACGCACATTCTCGATCACATACTCCTAAGCTCAAACTCCCAGGGCCCATATACACATATTCAGACCTTCACACGCATCGGCCTGTGGTCAGGTAAGCACACACACTCACACTTGTTCACGTGTGTCCTCACACGTGTACGCTCACATCCTTTGCCGGACACACATGCTCCAGTATAGTCTCCCACATCCTTGCTCATGGGCACATAAGCACGCACGCTGTCATGAACACACACGCACACTCACACAAGCTCATTTCTGATCACTCACGGATGCTCGCTCAGCCCTGTCCGCCTTGCCGTCCACGCTTTCACTCCCACTCGGTCCTAGATCCCTGGCCTGGCACTCCCGCACGCACGCACATGCTAGCCGCTCATCTCTCACTTACAGGTATCCGTGCACAGATTCAAACACACAAACGGCCACATCCTCATCCACTCACCATCTCTCCTGCCCCCTCTTTGTTCTCATTGGGATTCATCAATCATGGGGTCAAGAGAGACATTTGAAAATCGTCCTGCTATTACGTTATTTCAGGGAAAGCTGGGGGTGGGGGGGGAAGTTTGTTAAATTTGGAAGGGTTGCTTCTCTCGGGAAACTCTGTAGAAGAAGGAAAAAAAAAGAACCTTCTAGTGATGATGGAAAGCCGAGCTCAGAGCAGGGGATTATGGGGGTCAGCCGGGATCATCTCGCTGCTTTCATTAACCCCAGAGTTTATTTTCTCCCTCTCCCTCCTGACAAGGTCACGGGAGACTGACAGCCACAGCCGTAGGCTGCCCACCCCACCTCCCAGTGCAGAGTTCCCGGTGAAGCCCCGAGGGGCTGTGGTTGGGGGAGACCTGGTTTCTCATCAGCTCTGCCACTGTAGTGGCTGAATAGTGTCCCCCAAGTTCACATCCACCTGGCAACTCAAACATGACTATATTTGGGAATAGGGTCTTTGCAGATGTCATTAGTTAAGGATCTCAAGATGAGGTCATCCTGGAGCTGCAGTGGGCCCTAATCCTGTGACCGGAGTCCTTACCAGAAGGAGAGGGACACAGGGACATGGGGAAGAAGGCTGAGGACACAGAGGGATGAAGTTTCAAGCCCAGGAATGCTGGGAGCACAGAAGCTGGAGGAGGGAAAAACATCCTCCCCTAGAGCCTTCGGAGGGAGCACAGCCCTGCCGACACCCTGATGTCATAGTTCTGACCTCCAGAAACGTGAGAGAATACACTTCTGCCGTTTTATGCCCCCAGATTTGTGGCACTTCCTTACAGAAGCCCCAGGGCAGTGCAGACTTCAGGGACTTGCTCTGCTGCTCCTCGATGTGCTCACCTATAAAATGGGATGCTCTTGAACATCGATTTATTCGACAGGTGCGTGGGGGGCATCTCCGGCGTGCTGACACTGGGTATCCTGCAGGAAGCCAGAGGCGGGAACGCCTGCCCCCATGAAGCCGGCATCCCAGAGGCTGGGGGAAGATAGTAAGCATGGGAATAAATAACTTGCCAGTTGTGTGACCCTGGGCAAGAATCTAACCTCTCTGTGCCTCAGTTTCCTATTCTGCAAATGAGCTAATGATGTACGCAGCCTGCTGTCTGGGGTTGTTGTGAGGCTCAGATAGGGCTCCATGCCTGTTAGCCAGGATGACTGCTTTTCTTGTTGTTGGGCCCCCTCCAGCGGCCCCCCACCCACCCTGGCAGCCCTGTGGGTGTGAGGAAGGAAGGCCGGAGGGCGTGAGACACGCTCCCAGCTCTCAGGCCCTTTGCGGCTTTGGGGAGCACGTGGGACACGGCTGCTGCCTGCTCCTGACTCTGGGGGCACAGAGGGAGGGGAGGCCGGGAGGGGGTGCAGCTGGGGGAGGGGAGCCTCAGCTCTCCCAGGGGCACAAGTCTCATCCGACGGATTATTGCAATAACCGCCCCCGGATTTAGATATTTTTACACGGAGAGCGTAGTATATAGCATATAGCAGGCTATTGACCGAGCACCCAGGAAGTGTGGGCCCCTGTTCCGAGTGCTGGACACACAGCCTCAACCGAGCCCAAGTCCCCGGATGGCACACACAGCCTAGGGGAGAGACACAGAAGCACACAACCGACCAGCGGGGAGTGACAAGTGCTGTGAAGAACGAGGACACGAGGACACGAGGAAAGGACCAGAAAGGGATGGCAGGGCGGGGGAAAGCAGCTCTGGGGCTGACACCTGAATAAAGGGAACGGGCGGGCAGTGCAGATGTTCAGGAAAGGGCTCTCCAGGCGGTGGGGACAGCGGCGGGCCGTGGAGCGGGAGCCCAGCGCTGAGAGGTGTGGCGGGGAGGGAGGTGACGGCCAGGGGGCAGCTCAGGAACTAAACGTAAGGGCGTGGTTTTGAATGGTCATCTTCCAAAAAAAGTATCCACAGAGCAATTTCTGGGGCTGCCTTTCTGATCCCCAGCGTGTGTCTCCCTCTCTGGCCTCGGGCACTTCTCGCCAGCTGCACCCCCCCAACGGCGCCCTCCCCCAGCTCCGTCTGTGATCCTCTCCACAGGCCCCGACCTGGCCTCCCGCTCTGCGGCCCCGGGCTAGCAGGAATTCACCGTCAGCTCCCATCTCCGGTGGAATCATGACACCCCAGGCTGGGCATTTCCTTGGGTCGATGCCATAAATTCGAGAGGAGGGGCCCGTAGAGACCACTGAGGGCAGAGATGGACAGGGTCTGGTGAAGCCGAGCAGGGCCAGGTGAAGGGGTCCCCCACACTCGCCCACACATAGAGAAATTGGGGTGGTGGGGATGGCTCTCGGAGTTCCAAACCCACCATGTGTCTCCCCCCAGGGCCTGCTTCCCTCCTTCAGGTCACCGGGACACCGAGACCCGGGGACATCTGGAGCCCATTAGGATGGCATCGATCCCACACGGGGATGTTTTGACTGGACCCTTGATGAGATTTCTTGTACATTAATGGTGTTTATTTTCCAATAAAGATTCTGAAGTCGAGATTGCTGCCCTGACCCCTTCCAAGGGGAGAGATGAGCCAGGAAGCCTGCCCCTCCGACCCAGGGG
>NW_027700635.1:0-345 GCF_054177405.1 Leptonychotes weddellii | reverse complement strand
TGTTTTACCTGCTGTAACTCAATTAGTTTCTTTAAAAATTATACCAATTAGGTGTTACTATTATTCCATTTTAAAGATGAAATTATAAGCCACAAATATGTAATAATTTGCTCAAGTGCATACAGTTGGTAATAAATTAATACAGCTTACAAATTTAGGCTCCAGAAGATAGTACATGTAGCTACTATATTATATCAAAAAGAAAATTTAACAGAAAAGAAAATCCATCAACTAAGGAAAACAAAAAGAAAGGCACAACTCAAGATTAAGAAACTGTACCTGTGTTTCTTAAATGCTAATTTGCCTTTGGGTCTAATCTGCAAAGAAGAGTCGCTAGGTCTTTTA
>NW_027700634.1:0-345 GCF_054177405.1 Leptonychotes weddellii | reverse complement strand
CTTGAATTTATTTTTTAAAAGATTTTATTTATTTATTTGAGAGACAGAGAGCACGAGCAGAGAGGAGAGTCAGAGGGAGAGGGAGAAGCAGATTCCCAGCTGAGCAGGGAGCCTGACGCGATGCGGGGCTCCATCCCAGGACCTTAAGATCATGACCTGAGCTGAAGGCAGGTGCTTAACTGACTAAGCCACCTAGGCACCCCCAAACTTGGATTTAAAAAAGCTTTACTTTGTTATTGCAAACCTGAAATCCTTGAACATCGAATCCCCATCATCCCACTGAAGCTCTTGTTTCTCTTTATATTTTAATTCTATATATATATTTTTAAAGATTCTATTTATTTA
>NW_027700633.1:0-345 GCF_054177405.1 Leptonychotes weddellii | reverse complement strand
TAGACTGAATTGGGACTCTCTCATATTTATCTTTATATGTCCAGTGCCTACACAAAGCCAATCAGATTATAAGTGTTCAATAAAAGTTTTAATAGATGAATCGGTGGATTAAAAAAAAAACACAAAAGTTATAAAGTTAAATTGCCGAACTAAACATACACAATATCATAGAGGAGGGTGATTTGTCGGGGCGCCTGGGTGGCTCAGGCGGGTGAGCATGTGACTCTTGATTTAGGCTAAGGTCATGATATCAGGGTCATGGGATCGAGCCCTGTGTTGGGCTCTACACTCAGCACAGAGTCTGCTTGAGATTCTTCCTCTCCCTCTCCCTCTGCCCATCTCCAC
>NW_027700632.1:0-345 GCF_054177405.1 Leptonychotes weddellii | reverse complement strand
GAATTTCCCTGACTTCTCTTTCTGCTGCATGTCTGTGCTTCTAGCCAGAGAAAGTTCTCTGCTTTAAGGGCTCATGTGATAGACTGGGCCCACCTGGATGGTGAGGATAATCTGAGCTGGAGGTCCATAACCTTATCCCATCTGGATAGCCCTTTTGTTTTTAAGGTATCATGTTGACAGGGTACGGAGATTAATCTCTGGACAACTTTGGGGGCTGTTCTGCGTCCCCCTCCCCCAAAGAGGTCTCCACTTAGCTGCATTTCTTCCACGGCAGTGGATTTGCAAGCTGCCAGGCCAGTGAAATGCTTTGTCTCTGGCCCGGGGTCACTTCCGCTGTGTTCTATG
>NW_027700631.1:0-345 GCF_054177405.1 Leptonychotes weddellii | reverse complement strand
ACTTTTTAATTCACTGTAATATGTCAGAATGATTCTACATAATGCCCCCTTTCTGCAACAAATCTTTTGCAATGTCCCTTTTACTAATTCTAAAGTAAAATACACAGATAACATATACTAACCACACATAGTATTTTTAAAAATCAGTAAGGGCTCTAATTATAAAGTAAAAGAGAAATAAAAGGGAAAGTGATATATAATAGAAATAAAACGCTAAAGCTGAGGCACTACTCTAGTGGATGCTATGAGGTCATTAGAGGCTTGCACCTTTTGGTTCACAACCACAAAGACCAACAGTCAGGAATACTGTATCAGTGGCTCAAACAGGATCAGCGGCATTGCCAA
>NW_027700630.1:0-345 GCF_054177405.1 Leptonychotes weddellii | reverse complement strand
GTCCCTATTTATCAGTCTCATATGAAAGACATGCATTTCAGAAAAATGTGTTTTAACAGATCAAACTGTATACATAAAATGTTCCTATTTAAAGGGTTCAGATAGATGTATGGATAGTATCATTACAGAAAAGTAAGAGTGTTTGGCAATATCCATCACAGTCTAAAATTACTGTCCTAGGAGACAAGTATACTCCCTTAAAAATAATCTCTAGTGTGATGGTGAAAGACCAAATACTGAGCTCGATACACTTCCCACACCAACAACCCCAAGTAATGGAAAGTATCTAGAAAATGATGCAATCAATCTCTTTGTTGTACAGATGAAGACATTAAAGCCCAGGGA
>NW_027700629.1:0-345 GCF_054177405.1 Leptonychotes weddellii | reverse complement strand
TGTTCCACAAATAAGTGAAACCATATGATAATTGACTTTTCTCTGCTTGACTTATTTCATTTAGCATAATCTCCTCCAGTCCCATCCTTGTTAATGTAAAAGTTGGGTATTCATCCTTTCTGATGGCTGAGTAATATTCCATTGTATATATGGACCACATCTTTCTTATCCATTGGTCTGTTGAAGGGCATCTCGGCTCTTTCCACAGTTTGTCTATTGTGGACATTGCTGCTATGAACATTGGGTGCATGTGGCCCTTCTTTTCACTACATCTGTGTCTTTGGGGTAAATACCCAGGAGTGCAATTGCTGGGTCATAGGGTAGCTCTATATTTAATTTTTTGAG
>NW_027700628.1:0-345 GCF_054177405.1 Leptonychotes weddellii | reverse complement strand
AAGTTTTTTAGAAAAGTTTTTTACTCCACGTGTCACTGGTTGCAGCTGCTTCCATGCTATTTGTAAAGCCATAACATGAGAAACACATCCCATGCTGTTCCCTCCTTTCAAATGTTGATTCCCTGTGGAATTTGCCTACTTTTGTGCATTGTCTAGTATTTTCAAGTAGTTTTTTTTATTTTGTTTTAAATTTATTATTTATATGACACAGAGAGAGAGACAGCGAGAGAGGGAATACAAGCAGGGGGAGCAGGAGAGGGAGAAGCAGGCTTCCTGCCAAGCAGGGAGCCCGATGGGGGGCTCGATCCCAGGACCCTGGGACCATGACCTGAGCCAAAGGCAGAC
>NW_027700627.1:0-345 GCF_054177405.1 Leptonychotes weddellii | reverse complement strand
AGGGAGGAGGCAACTACATTGAATACAAGATCTTGTTGACTACATAAAGGGGGAACTAGGCAAACACATTTTATGTGACTGCAGTCAACATTTTCATGCGTTTGTAAAATTTCATAAAAGAGCTGTTACAACTCAGACAAGAAAAGGTGGCTTGGGGTTTAATGGGCGGGGAGGGGCTCCCAGGTAAGGCTGTCTGCTCGTCCTGGACCCCGACCCCCTCCCCAGCCTCAGCTGGGCTGCAGCTCTGCGGAGGCAGCGTGGCCCTGGGCGAGCCCCCCTCTGCAGGAGTTCTTGCTTGCCCTCCTGGCAGCACCTTCTGAAGCCCATTCAGCTTCAGTGAGTCCT
>NW_027700626.1:0-345 GCF_054177405.1 Leptonychotes weddellii | reverse complement strand
CAGAACTGTAATATCTGTCTTTAACAGAGTACCTTTTCTTACCAAAGATCACTTCAGGCTTGATACTTGTCTCAGCATCTAGCAGAGCCTGACACCTTGTAATGGTCAGTGAGTGTCCGCAAAACAAACCCCCCAAAATTCATTTGCAGAATTACAATCCGCAGGCAGTGACTTTAGGTTTCAAAGCCAGCATGGTCATAGACTGCTACATTATAAATGAAATGGGAATGCTAAGAGGAGATTACACCTTTATATACTATATAACGATCCTGCTGAAATTCCGCAAGAAAATTTCATCCTAAACATGGGTGAAGAAAGAAATAAGCACTTCAAATATTGTTCCAA
>NW_027700625.1:0-6362 GCF_054177405.1 Leptonychotes weddellii | reverse complement strand
TAGGTAGCATTGACATCTTCACAATATTTGTTCTTCCAATCCATGAGCATGGAACGTTTTTCCATTTCTTTGTGACCAAGCATTTCTATCTCTGGCACCCAACCCCGTGTGGAGTCTCCAAACCCAGCAGATCCCTGCGGTGCGTGTTCATCAGGGATATTGGTCTGTAATTCTCCTTTTTGATGGAGTCTCTGTCTGGTTTTGGGATCAAGGTAATGCTGGCCTCAAAGAATGAATTTGGAAGTTTTCCTTCCATTTCTATTTTTTGGAACAGTTTCAGAAGAATAGGTATTAATTCTTCTTTAAATGTGTGGTAGAATTCCCCTGGGAAGCCATCTGGTCCTGCTCACTCAGCATTTTCTATGCTGGTACTATTCTTCATCTATCTTACAGATATACAAAGCCTACAGATTTTTGATTGCAATTACATTGCAACTATAAGCCAAATCGGGGAAATGGACATTTTTACAGTATCACATCTTTTGCATAAACATGGTATATCTCTATTTATTTAGGTCTTCTTTCATGAATGTTTTCTAGTTTTCAGCATAAAGAACCTGAATTTGTTAGATTTATACATAAGTATTTTTTTAGTTTTTGGTGCTCTCATGAGTAATTTTTTATTTTAATTTCCAATTATTCACTGTTGGTATACAGAAATATAATTGTTTTGTTTATTGACCTGTATCCTGAAAAAAATCAATTGCAGTTTTAAAAAGTTGGGTTTTTTGTTTCGTTTTGAGGGGGTAGATTCTTTGGTATTTTCTTCATAAGAAATCTTGGGATCTCTGACTATAGACAATTTTCTTTCTTTCCAGTCTCTATACTTTCTTTTTTCCTTTCTTGACTTACTGGCTTTAACTTCCAGTACAGTATTGAATACGAATGGTGAGAGAGGACATTTTTTGCCATATTCCTGATCTGGGGGTGAAAACTTTCAGTTTTTCACCATTAAATATGATTTAATGTAGGGTTTATGTAACTGTCCTGTAGTGTTCTTTATCAAGTTATGTAAGTTTTCTTCTTATCCAAGCTTAGAGTTTTTATTATGAATGGATGTTTAATTTTGTTCAGTGCTTTTCCTGCATCTATTGAGATAATCACAATTTTTTCTTTTGTTTTTTAATGTTGTAAATCAGATCTGCATTCCAGAGATAAGCCCCACTAGGTTGTGATGTGTTATCCCTTTTATGAATTGCAATATTTGATTTTTTAATATTTCGTTGATGGTTTTTGCATCTATGTTCATGAGAGACCATGGTCTCCAGTTTTCCTTTCTTGTAATGTCTTTGTCTAGTTTCAGAATTAGGGTAATGCTGAACTCATAAAATGGGTTAGGATGTTTTTCCTTCTTCTGTTTTCTGTATGACATCATGTAGAAATGATATTATTTCATCCTCAACTATTTCATTGCATTAACTACTGGCACTATTTGGGCATGAATTTTTTGTTAATTGTTCATTGGAAGGCTCTTAACTGCCATTTTAATTTCTTTAATAAACATAGGACTCTTTCATTTATCTATTTTTTTATTAAGCTTTGATAACTTGTGTCTTTCAAGAATTTGTCAATTTCACCTTAGGTGTCAAATGTATAATATTTCATATTATTCCCTTAGTGTTGTAGGGTTTTTGTTTTTTATTTTTTTAATGCCTGTGGGGTCTACAGTAATGTTCCCTCTTTTATTCCTGAAATCAATAATTTTTACCTTTTTCTTGGTTAGATTGGCTAAAGGTTTATCAATTTCATTGATATTTAATAAAACAGCTTTTGGTTTCATTGATTTTTCCCTATTCTTCTCTTTTCAAATTCATTGATTTCTGCCCTTTATTATTTCCTTCCTTTTGTTTGCTCTGAGTTGTTATTTGGTCTTTCTCTAGTTTCTTAAGGTAGATACTTAGATTAGTAATTTGAGACTTTTATTCTTTTCTAATAAAAGATCTTAATGATGTAAATGTCCCTTTGAGTACTACTTTAGCTGCATTCCATAAATTTTGATTTGTTGTATTTTCATTTTCATTCAGTTCAAAATAAATGATTTATAGCAAAACCTAAACTATCAATTCTGACCCAAGATGGAGAAAACTTGAACCATTTGCAAAAGAAGGGATCATAAATTTGGTAAGAAATCTGCCAGATAGTTTAAAAGCTGAGCTCTACCTAGTAAATTTTAATTTTAATAATATGAAAATTATTCTGGACCATTTAGAAAGGGGATGCTTTTAAAATTCATTTTGTAAGATGAGTATAACCTCAGCAGAAAACTTTATAAAATGATAGAGGGAAAAAATAAACATACTAAAGACCATTTCATTTATCTCAAGACAATTATAAACATATTACATAAAATATTACATGTTGGAGTCCAGTAGCATATGAAAAGAATAATGTGTTATGACCAAGTAGGATTTATTCTAGGAATGCAAAGGTGGTTTTGTATCTGATATCTATGAATTTAATTGATTAATAAATACAAGGAGATAATAGTATAATTTTTTAAAGTTTCAAAATTTTAATAAAATTTCAAAAATCAGGCAGTAAAAATTAGCAGTTATTTCTAATAAAAACTATGGCTAAAGCTAGGAATATAAGGAACTCTTTAAAGATAAAAATTATTTAACAAAAATTAACACCAACATCATTCTTACAGTGTAACACTAAACCTTTTCCATTTAAAATGAATGCTGTTTTGGAAGTTCTAGTAAATTAAAGAATAAAATAAATATTACAAGAATAAAATCTACTTTTGTTGATAATATTACGCATATAGAAAAGAGGTTAGTAAAAACTATTATTAGAGTTGGTAGAATAGACTAGCATAGAGTAATAGATAAAATTAATAGATTTTTCTATATTCTAGTTATAACCAACTAGAAAAAAATGAGAAACTATTCCATCCACAGAGTGATGAAAGTGTCAAATTTCTAGAAATAACCAGTATGTGAGGTATAAGATATATGTTCAGAGAAATATCAAATCTTAATAAAAGACAAAATCTGATCAAACTGAGAGATGTCTGATATTCTAAATGAGAAGACTTAATATCTACCAAAATGTTGATCTAACTATTTGTTTTTGTTTTTAAAGTGGTTAGTATGGGGATCATCTTTACATTTTTATAGAAGAATAAGTATCTGAAAATGGCCAATATTATTATGAGAGTTGTCCCATATTGGCAAAATCTATTTTTTTTTAAAGATTTTATTTATTTATTTGAGAGAGAGAGAATGAGAGACAGAGAGCATGAGAGGGAGGAGGGTCAGAGGGAGAAGCAGACTCCCTGCCGAGCAGGGAGCCCGATGCGGGACTCGATCCCGGGACTCCAGGATCGTGACCTGAGCCGAAGGCAGTCGCTTAACCAACTGAGCCACCCAGGCGCCCAAAATCTATTTTTTTTTAAGCAAACAAATCATTGAGAGATAATTAAGAGCCCAGACATAGATCTTGATATGTGAGAGAATTTAATATATGAAAACAGTGACATTCTAATGTAATGGAAAAAGAATGGTCTTTTTAATAAATAGTGCTGGCACAACAGGAAATCCATTTAGAAAAAAAAAATATCCTGCCACATTACTGAATTGCTCTATGAGTTCTAGTAATTTGGGGGTGGAGTCTTTTAGGTTTTCCATATAAGTATCATGTCATCTGGGAAGAGAGAGAGTTTGACTTCTTCTTTGCCAATTTGAATACCTTTTATTTCTTTTTGTTGTCTGATTGTTGTTGCTAGGACTTCTAGTACTGTGTTTAACAGTAGTGGCGAGAGGGGGCATCCTTGACGTGTTCCTGATCTTAAGGGAAAGGCTCTCAGCTTTTCCCCATTGAGAATGATATTGCTGTGGGTTTTTCATAGGTGGATTTTATGAAATCAAGGAATGTTCCCACTATCCCTATACTCTGAAAAGTTTTAATCAGGAAAGGATGCTATATTTTGTCAAATGTTTTTTCTGCATCAATTGAGAGGACCATATGGTTCTTCTCTCTCCGCTTATTAATGTGTTCTATCAACATTGATTGACTTGAGAATGTTGAATCACCCTTACATCCCAAGGATAAATCCCACTTGGTTGTGGTGGACGATCCTTTTAATGTACTGTTGGATCCTATTAGCTAGGATCTTTTTGGGAATTTTGGTATTCATACTCATCAGGGATATTGGTCTGAAATTCTCTTTTTTTTTTTTTTTTAAAGATTCCATTCATTTATTTGAGACAGAGAGAATGAGAGAGACAGAGAGCACATGAGAGGGGGGAGGGTCAGAGGGAGAAGCAGGCTCCCCGCCGAGCAGGGAGCCCGATGCGGGACTCGATCCCGGGACTCCAGGATCATGACCCGAGCCGAAGGCAGTCGCTCAACCAACTGAGCCACCCAGGCGCCCTGAAATTCTCTTTTTTGATGGGGTCTCTGCCTGGTTTGGGGACCAAGGTAATGTTGGCCTCATAGAATGAGTCTGGAAGCTTTCTTTCTATTTCTATTTTTTGAAACAGCTTCAGGAGTTATAGGTATTATTTCTTCTTTGAATGTTTGGTAGAATTCCCCAGGGAATCCATCAGGTCCTGGACTCTTGTTTTATGGGAGATTTTGGATCACTGCTTCAATCTCATTACTGGTTATTGGTCTATTCAGGTTATCAATTTCTTCCTTTTCAGTCTTGGCAGTTTATAGGTTTCCAGGAATGTATCCATTTCTTCCAAGTTGCTTAATTTATTAGCATATAGTTGTTGATAATAATTTCTGATAATTGTTTCTATTTCCTTGATGTTAGTCGTGATCTCTCCCCTTTCATTCATAATTTTATTAATTTGGGTCCTTTCTCTTTTCTTTTGGATAAGTCTGGCCAGTGGTTTATCCATCTTATTAATTCTTTTAAGACTCCACCCCCAAATTACTAGAACTCATACAGCAATTCAGTAATGTGGCAGGATACAAAATCAATGCACAGAAATCAGTTGCTTTCTTATACACTAACAATATAACTGTAGAAAGAGAAATTAGAGGATCGATTCCATTTATAATAGCACCAAAAACCTTAAGATACCTTGGAATAAACCTAACCAAAGAGGTAAAGGATCTATATTCTAGGAACTACAGAACACTCATGAAAGAAATTGAAGAAGACACAAAAAGATGGAAAAACATTCCATTCTCATGGATCAGAAGAATAAACATTGTTAAAATGTCTATGCTGCCCAGAACAATCGATACTTTCAATGCCATCCCGATCGAAATACCAATGGCATTTTTCAAAGTGCTGGAAGAAACAATCCTAAAATTTGTATGGAATCAGAAAAGACCCCAAATTGCCAAGGAAATTTTGAAAAAGAAAAACAAAGCTGGGGCATCACGTTGCCTGATTTCAAGCTATATTACAAAGCCATGATCACCAAGACAGCATGGTACTGGCACAAAAACAGACACACAGACCAATGGAACAGAATAGAGCCCAGATATGGACCCTCAACTCTATGGTCAAATAATCTTCAACAAAGCAGGAAAAAATATGCAATGGAAAAAAGACAGTCTCTTCAATAAATGGTGCTGGGAAATTTGACAGCTTATACAGAAGAATGAAACTCGACTATTCTCTTACACCATACACAAGATAAACTCAAAATGGATGAAAGACCTCAATCCATCAAACTCCTAGAGGAGAACATAGGCAGTAACCTCTTTGACATCGGCCACAGCAACTTCTCTCAAGACATGTCTCCAAAGGCAAGTGAAACAAAAGCGAAAATGAACTTTTGGGACTTCATCAAGATAAAGAGCTTCTGCACAGCAAAGGAAACAGTCAACAAAACAAAGAAGCAATCCACAGAATGGCAGAAGATATTTGCAAATGACACTACAGACAAAGGACTGATATCCAAGATTTATAAAGAACTTCTCAAACTCAACACCCAAAAAACAAATAATCAAGTCAAATGGGCAGAAGACATGAACAGACACTTCTCCAAAGAAGACATACAAATGGCTAACAGACACATGAAAAATGTTCATCATCATTAGCCATCAGGGAAATTCAAATCAAAACCACATTGAAATACCACCTTATACCAGTTGGCATGGCAAAAATTGACAGGGCAAGAAACAACAAATGTTGGAGAGGTTGTGGAGAAAGGGGAACCCTCTTACACTGTTGGTGGGAAATGCAAGTTGGTATAGACACTTTGGAAAATAGTGTGGAGGTTCCTCAAAAAGTTAAAAATAGAGCTACCCTATGACCCAGCAATTGCACTGCTAGGTATTTACCCCAAAGATACAGATGTAGTGAAAAGAAGGGGCACATGCACCCCAAAGTTCATAGCAGCAATGTCCACAATAGCCAAACTGTGGAAAGAGCTGAGATGCCCTTCAACAGA
>NW_027700624.1:0-14521 GCF_054177405.1 Leptonychotes weddellii | reverse complement strand
GCCCCGGAGGAGCCGAGAACTTGGGGCCCCGCTCCTCAGTGAGCCCCGAGAAAAGCAGTCAGTCACTCCCATCTCCCCGGTCTCTGGCCGCACTCCGTGCTCACCCCGCCTGTGACCGAGCATTTCTATCTCTGGCACCCGACCCCGGGTAGAGTCTCCAAACCCAGCAGATCCCTGTGGTGCGCTCCCGCGCGGCTCCTCCCGGGGGAGGAAGGGGAGTGTCCCTGGATCTGCCGCTTGTTGGGTCCCTGCTGGAGGAGCAGGGGTCCGATTGTGCTGCGGATCACAGTTTATGGCAACCCCGAGGTGAGAGCCCGCACCTGGGCTCTGTCTGCAGCCGGCTTCCCCGCTCCGATCCCTGGGAGCTCTGCCACACTCAGGCACCCCCAGTCTTTCTGTGACCCCGAGGGTCCTGAGACCACACTGTCCCGGAGGGTTCCACCCCCTGCTTAGCCACTAGAGTGACGTCCCTCAGCGGAGCAGACTTAAAAGTTCCGATTTTGTGCTCCGCGGCTCTATCACTTGCCAGAAGCGGCCGATGGAGGCCCCCTCCCCTGCCGTCTATCCTCCCGAATATCGCCTCGGATTCACTTCTCCGCATGTCCTACCTTCCAGAAAGTGGTCGCTTTTCTGTTCAGAGAGTTGTTGCTATTCCTTTCTTCGATCTCCTGTTGAGTTTGTAGGTGTTCAGAATGATTTGATCCCTATCCAGCTGAATTCCTGGGACCAGACGAAATCCAGGTCTCCTATTCCTCCGCCATCTTGCTCCTGAGTTTCCAGGCCCTATCTTGAGCCATACCTTTGCCTGGATCTCTTTTCCTGGAATGTAGCTCCTTGGTCTCTGATGGGAAATGCTGATTCCTTCCTGCTGGAGTGACCCAAACAGGACTCTGAAACATCTCCCTTGGCCCTCCTGGTGAGCGTGCTCTCCCTTCTCGTGTACCTCAGCAAGGTGCTAAGGGGAGGGGGGGGCGGTGGTCCACCCCACAGCAGGGACTATGGGTGCTGGTTTGCAAAGAACTGTTGGGAGTGCAGACAAGGAGCAGGATAGGCACACTATAAGCTGACTGCCGGGCCAGCCGCAAAGCAGGTGCATTTACTATGCATCTAACGCTGCACCAATCATTTCACTGACCATTTTGTCTCACTTAAACCACACAGTGATCCGATTAGGAAGATGCAGGCTAAGATTTGATCTCAGTTACCAAGAACCGTGTAACCTGAGGACTGCCTCTATTACCAGTTTGTAATCCTTGCCCAAAACTGTTGGGGCAAGGTATATATCTGAATTCAGATTTTTTTTTCAGAGTTTATAAGATAATATAGTATATTCATCACATACTATACACCTAGCCCAAAAATCAAACATATAACTAGGCAGCAAAGTGTGTAAATATTTGCACTGTGATTGGCAGAATGATGGCCCCAAGGCTGTCTATGCCCTAGTCCCCAAAACCTGTGAATATCCTACCTTACATGGCAAAAGGGACTTTGCAGATGTGATTAAGTTCAGGATTTTTTTAAAGATTTTATTTATTTATTTGAGAGAGAGAGAGAGAGAGAGTGCACACAAGCAGGGGGGAAGGGGAGAGGGAGAAGCCAACTCCAGGCTGAGCAGGGAGCCCAATGCAGGACTCGATCCCAGGACCCTGGGATCATGACCTGAGCTGAAGGCAGACGCTTAACTGACTGAACCACCCAGGTGCCCTAACTTCAGGATCTTGAGATGGAGAGGATCTCTAGATTATCCAGGTGGGCCCAATATAATCCCAAGAGTCTTTTTAAGAGAAAGAAGGAGAAGCAGAGCCCAAGAAAATGATGTGACCGCAGAAGCAGTGGGTGGGATGATGTGGCCACCAACCCAGGGAAGCAGGCAGCCTTAGAAGCTGGAAAAGAGAGCAGCAAAATGAGTCTCCTTTAGAGACTCCAGAAAGAAGGCAGCCTTGCTGACCCATTTTACACTTCTGACCTCCCAAACTGTAAGATTATAAATCTGCGTTCTGGTAAGCCACTAGATTTGTGGTAATTTGTTACAGCAGCAACAAGAAACTGATACACTGTAGTATTATATCAGTTCGGGTGCAGTTTTGCCACCAAATTATTTTTCAGAAACTTTCAGTTTTCCGAGCTTTTTCTATTTTAGAATTGTGAATCTTCTCTCCCACCTCATCCTCATTTTACACATGGGAAAAATAAGGCAGAAAGAGGTTAAGGAGGGACACCTGGGTGGCTCAGTTGGTTAAGTGTGTGCCTTCGACTCAGGTCATGATCCCGGGGTCTTGGGATCGAGTCCCACGTCAGGCTCCTTGCTCAGCAGGGCGCCTGCTTCTTTCTTTGTCTCCTGCTCCCCCTGGTTGTGCTCTCTCTCTCTCTGACAAATAAATTAATAAAATCTTTAAAAAAAAAAAAAAGAAAGAGGTTAAGGAAAATACAGATATTAGTAACACTCTCATAAGTTTTCTATTAAATGAGATAATGCACAGAATAGTATGTGGCACATAGGAAATGCTCTGTAAGTATGAGCTAGTTCTCCTTCATTCTTTTGACAAATATTTATTGAGTACCTATTGTGTGTAAGACACTGTTCAAGGTTCTGGGGATTTAAGAATGAACAAAATACTAAAAAGTATAGGGGCGCCTGGGTGGCTCAGTCCTTGAGCATTTGCCTTCGGCTCAGGTCATGATCCCAGGGTCCTGGGATCGAGCCCCACATCAGGCTCCCTGCTCTACAGGAAGCCTGCTTCTCCCTCTCCCACTCCCCATGCTTCTGTTCCTTCTCTTGCTGTGTCTCTCTCTGTCAAATAAATAAAATCTTAAAAAAAAAAATACTAAAAAGTATATTCTCTCATCGAGCATACTTTCTTCCCAATAAACAATAAATAAGGTATGTAAGTAAACATAGAAAATATGAGATGGTGTTAAATACTATGGGAAAAAATAAAGCAGGAAAGAGAGAGTGGAGACAAGAGTAGTAATTTTAAATAGGATGGTCCAGGGGCACCTGGGTGGCTCAGTCGGTTAAGTGTCTGCCTTCGGCCGAGGTCATGACCCCAGGGTCCTGGGATCAAGCCCCGCATTGGGCTCCCTGCTCAGCGGGGAGTCTGCTTCTCCCTCTGCCTGCTGCTCCCCCTGCTTGTGCTCTGTCTCTCCCTGTCAAATAAATAAGTAAAATCTTTAAAAAAATAAATAAATACATAGGATGGTCTGGAACGAGCCATTGAGAGGGTGATAGTTTAAGATGACTATTTTAGTTATTGTTATTATAATAAGACATACATAAATGCATGCCAAGAAAGGATTTTGTATATTTCTCAGTAATCCTTTTATCCTGCTTAGAATTCACCAGTCCTCCCGCCTTTGAAGACTGGCATCTTTCCTCAGTTCTAGAAAGGTCTCAGTTATTACTCTTTGAATGTGACCTCTTCAGTTTTCTGTATCCTCTCCTTCCGGAACTCTAATTTGCTATATTTGTTTTAGGCCTTCTTTCTCTATCAACCATGGGTATAAGCCTTCATATTTGCCATCTTTTTGCCCCTTAGGCTGCATTCTGAGTAATTTCCTTAGCTCTGTTTTCTGGGTCACTCATTCTCTCTTCAGGTATAATCTGTTGTTTTACCAGTCCTTTAAATTTTTAATTTTCATTATAACTTTCTTTTAACCTTAAACATTCCAAAAAAAAAAGAATAAATAAAATAAAATAAATAAATAAAATTAAAAGTTCTCTGTGGTCCTTCTTTGAAAAACTGCCTTGTCATTTTGATGGTGTCTTGCTCCTTAATTGTACTTCCAACATCTCCCTTCATTTCTTTAAATAAATTAAACTTGTTTATTTTATATTCTGTTTCTGATAATTCTAATATCTTCATTCTGTACATTTGCTTCTGCAGTCTGCTTATTCTCTCTCACGGTGGCTTGTTTCCTGTGCATTATGTAATCTTTGCTGTGCGCTCAGGTTCTTTGGAAATTTATCTTTGTTTAGAATATCTTCCTCCATGAATGATTTGTGTTTTCCTCCTGCACGTTGCCCGGGACACTGCTGCTTCACTATTTTAACCTAAACTTCTGCCGGAATTTTTTTTCTGCTACAGGTAGCATAACAAGGCTATAGTTCACTGGGCTCAGCGGATAGTTTTTCCTCTTCCTTTTTTCATTCCACCAAGAGCCAGGGAGGCCAAGACAGGAAAGACTCCCTATAATCCCTGTCTGTGGGCAGGTGTTATCCTAGTTTACCCACTAAAGGGGTTCAGCTTGCCTTGAGGTCTCCAATCTGACTATACCCAGGCTTGGGTTCCAGACTTGGTTTGCTGTCCCTGGCATGTGTGAGAGCCACTTAAATCCACATCTACTCAGCGTGAATGCTGACCTCAGCACTCACTTTTTCCCCTACATTAGAAAAATTCCTTTCATTATTTCTGGCCTCTGAAAATTTATTTCTTGCCAGCTTAGCAGGCCATTATTCATTTTTACATGTTGTTCAGCAATTTTAGGTGTTTGGTACCAGGAAAGATCCCAATGTCTACCATTTATCCTACCATATTGCCAAAAAGGAAACCTCACTAATTTTTAAGTCAGTAAACAATAATTTAATAATAAGTCAGTAAGAATAATGACCTAATCATGTTTTTGAAACTTTTATTCTACTAAGAGGTTTCATGTTGTTTCAAATCCTTAAAGAGGAGCCAGGATAAGTGTAGGGTCTTGGAATTTGAGGGTCAGTACAGTGTAAAGACAGGCCTTTGCCACTCGGGCAAGATGCTCTGGAATAAAATGACTTACTTGGCATCCTTGCCCTTTAGTGACCCAGGATCAGCTGTAACAGGAACAGGACATTTACCAGAGGACAGAAGAGGAGGACAGGTAAAGGCTTTTATGTGTGTGGTTGTTTACTTATTTGTTTCCTCAAATGTATTTGAATTATGCATTCATTAGTTTCAACTTTTTCAAACAGGAAAAAGAGTGACAAACAAGCCTCACTTCCACTCCTTTGCTGCAAGCCCGCTGTTTCTAGAGACAAGCACTGCAGCCAGTTTCTCAGCATACTTCTAGAACTATTCTGTGCATCTTCAGGGAAAAGGCTTTTTTACACGTACTTAGCACACCCCACACATTGTGTTGTGCCTTGACTTTTTAAAATTTAGCAATATGTTAGAAACGTCCCATACTGATACGATTTATTTTTCTAATGGCTGCATGGATTGCCATGGTATGGATGAACTATAATTGATTTATTTTTTTTTAAGATTTTTATTTATTTATTGAGAGAGAGAGAGAATGAGAGGGAGGAGGGTCAGAGGGAGAAGCAGACTCCCCGCCGAGCAGGGAGCCCGATGCGGGACTCGATCCCGGGACTCCAGGATCATGACCTGAGCCGAAGGCAGTCGCTTAACCAACTGAACCACCCAGGAGCCCCGAACTATAATTGATTTAAGCAACCTCTCCTCCTGCCAGCTGGTGGACATTGCTTACTTCAGACATGTTGCGGCTGGGAACATTCTGGCATGGAGAACCTGTGACCATAGGTAAGTATTTCCGTAGAACAAATTCCTAAAGGTGAATTCCTTCGTCAAGGGGAGTGTATGTTTTCATTGTTATGGATATCATCAAATCGCCCTGCAAACAAGCTGAGCCCATTGGAATCCAGTGAGAATACCTGCTTCTGAGGGCTCCTTTGAAATCTCCTTCGTATGTTCTTACTCTCTTAATACGTTAACAGTTTGTCCAGCTAATTGAATTCATCCAGAAAGCCCCTATATGAATGTGCAGTATATATTATGCCTATTATTATTGTGTATTATGCCTATTATTGAACATACGAATACCTCTTCATAGATACGTAGCTGGAAAATTGCATTTAAATTAATACGTAAAAGTAATAATGTTTTATTTTTAAATTACTTTCTGATTTTAATACCTTACTGATTGCTAGTCAATTGGAAATGGATCCTTAGACATTAAATCTAAGTTTATATATTTCCTCTTCCCCACTCCACCTCTTCTCTGCGCCACAAACTGAACCTCAGATATTAACAATCTGATTATACTGTAAAGTCCTATCCTCCCTAGCAGTCACCTTTTAGGAATTTATTAGAAAAAAATTAATTGGATATAAGATCTTTAAATGTTTGGGGGCACCTGGGCAGCTCAGTTGGTTAAGCATCTGCCTTCAGCTCAGGTCAGGATACCAAGGTCCTGGGATGGAGGCCCACATTGGGCTCCCTGCTCAGCGGGGAGTCTGCCTTTCCCTCTCCATCTGCCTCCCCACTGCTCATGCTCTCTCTCTTGCTCTCTCTCTCTCTCTCTCTCTTGCTGTCCCTCACTCTCTCTCTCAAATAATAAAATCTTCTTTTAAAAAAGATTTTTAAATGTTTGCATAGAGATTTTTATGGCAGTTTAGGGGAGCCTGGGTAGCTCAGTGGGTTAAGCATCCAACCCTTGGGCTTCAGCTCAGGTCATAATCTCAGGGTCGTGGGATCAAGACCCACATCAGGCTCTGTGTGGAGTCTGCTTGAGATCCTCTCTCTCCCTCTCCCTGTGCTCCTCCCCCTGCTCTCACACACTCTCTCTCTCTCTAAAATAAATAAATAAATAAAATCTTAAAAAAAATATTTTCATGGCAGTTTTGCAATAGTGAAAATCAGAAATTATTAAATGACTGAATTCTATAAGAAAGATACTGGCTTATATTTTATGGACAGCCAGAGAATATAAAACCATGCAACTATTATAAAAAATGAAAAGGGTCTGTTTTATCTCAGCATGTGTATACGCATGAAATGACTTTATCTTGTAATCACTACCACCATAGCCCACCATGCAGCAGCCTCTCCTGATAATAGCCCAGTACAAATCCATAACCCTTTGGTCAGTTTGTCCATAGTCTCCTCCTCTCAGGAGGACTTTGTCTTGTTAATTTAAAACCTCAAATTCAGAGGCACCTGGGTGGTTCAGTCCATTAAGCATCCAACTCTTGATTTTGGCTCAGGTTATGATCTTAGGGTTTTGAGATCAAGCCCGGTGTTGGGCTCTGAGTGCTGGGCATGGAGCTGGCTTGAGATTCTCTCTCTCCTTCTCCCTCTGCCCCTCCCCCCACCCCCAGCTCAAGCACTCTCACTCCCCCTCCCCCCGCAAAAAAAGCAAAACAAAACCTCAAACGCATGTGTTTCAAAACCGTCATCTTAATCCCAGCTCAATGGCTATGAGGACTTGGAGGCTGAGTATGTATGCCTGCGTGCGTGCGTGTGCACACACTTGGGGGGACACCTACTCTCTCACACACACCCTAGTCCCCGTGCTTACCCCTCTAGTGTTGGAGTGGAGGTGAGGGAGAATGAAAAGGAGCCTCCTTACTTGACTACCTGGGAAAGTTGGTGTCTGCTGCCCACTTTCTGTTGGTAAGCACACTCACGCAGTGGGACCACACACTCACTGCAGATGGGACAGATGGGTGGGACCCCAGTACACCTTGCTGCTGAGGGGCTTAATCCCAAGCAGGCCTGCAGGCACTGGCAATTCTCTGTGAGACCTGGCTCTGTTGTCACCCAGCTGGTGGCTTCGCTCCAAGGTCTCTGATGCAGGCACTTCCTGTGCTCATCCCACAGTGGTCTCCCATGAGCCCCCACTGCATGTTCCGACTGCCTTCTGCAAGGTGAGACACCCATAAGTCTCAGGGAATGAAACCTCAAAGGGGCGATTATTGCCCCTCTCCAGTGCATTCCCATTCCTTCCCTACCATTGCTCTCAGCTCTACGCTGGTAGCTTAGCATAACCAAGGGATAGACTCCTTCTTATAATCACCTAGAAATTTTATGACCAGTTATATTGAGGGCCCTGTCCATAGATTTGAGGGAGAAAAATCCGGTAAGCATCCCTCCCTCAGTCCTCCCCCCATGGGTCAATAAGAGAAGAAGAAAGACTATCTCCATGGACACTCAACTCAGTGTCCACCAGAAACATAAGGCCCACAGAGTTCACCATCCCTAGCTCTTGGGGCACGTGGCATCTCATGCTAACAGTCAGGTCTTCCTTGGAGGTTAGTCCTAAAGAACTTCACTTGGTTCTTCATAGGGCACAATCTAGGCTCTACTCTTGCCATTGTTGGGTTGAATCTGCACTCACACAAGCCTGTAACAAAAGGATAGTGGACAAGTGTATATACTGACAAGGAAAGACATCCAGAGTACATGAAGGGGGAAACTCAGGCTCCTTAACACCTGCCCAGTGTGGTCTGAAATACGTAGATTTTCATGTATCTAAATGTGTACCCGCACATCAAAGGAGGCCTGAAAGTTTATGTCAGGTGTTAGTAATGCGTATGGTTGAGATCGTGGTCTGTTCTTGCTGATCCCTCTACCTACCTGTCCTTTCGTACTCTTTGAATTGTCTAAGAGAGCCAGCGTGGATGTGGAAGACGCTATGCCCGAAGGCCAAAGTTACTAATCAAAAGAGAAAGTCTGTTAGAGCCAGAAAAGTGGATCAGAAGCTGTGCGCATGAAACTGTTGCTCTTCCAGATAAGAAGGAAACTTGACCTTCATGCAACAGGGGACCAAAGCAGAGCCAGAGGCAGCCCTCCTCACCTAACTATTGACGAGCCTCTGCTACGTACAGGGCAGGCCTGGTGACGGCTAACCTCCCACGAAGGGGCTTTGCCAGCAGAGGCCGGGAGGAGACCAGCCAGCATGCAGAAGGAAGTGGTCAAAGCCAGATGCCTCCTTACAATATTTCCAAAGGAGGGAGAGAGAAATAAAAAGGGCCTAGATCATTTCCACACCAGAAAATCATTCTCTAAGTGGTTGACACTTCGCTAAATGCACTTCTTAGTGTCAGTTCTTCAAAACTCGCCTGGCCTTATTTCTTATACAAGACAAACTACACTTGCACATGGTTTTCAAATTCAGAAAGTTCAGGGGAAGGGCAATTACTATCACAAACCTTCAACTATAATAGCAGGCAGAGACCGAAGCAAATACTTTCCCACTGAAGTATTTCACAAGCCAAAAGTCCAACCGTTATTACTGGGTGCAACATTTCCAACCTGCTTCCACGCTCAAAAAAAATTATTTTTCCAGAGATCCAAATTTAGCCAAAGTGCTTCAGGCAGCCGCATCAATGTTAGAATACACCTGTACACCAAGTTTTTAAAACATTTCTCACCTGAATTGAAATAGTAAAACTAGCATGACCCTTGTCCAAACATAAACATGTTTAAATGATGATACTTCTAGGAGGCAGTTTAGGGCAAAGAGCGAAGGCTCGGGAGCTTGTGATCCCAGTGCAGTGGGAGCCACCCAGGCACCCCGAGGTGGCTTCATTTTTAAGTGGGTTATCTTAGAGCCTTCTTTGGCTTAAAAGTTCAAGACCTTGGGGCACTTGATGGCTCAGTCGATTAAGTCTGCCTTCGGCTCAGGTCATGATCCCGGGGTCCTGGGATCGAGTCCCACGTAGGGCTCCTTGCTCAGCGGGGAGTCTGCTTCTCCCTCTCCCTCTGCCTCTCCCCTCTGCTCGTGCTCTCTCTCTCTCAGAAATTAATAAATTAAATCTTTAAAAAAAAAAAGTTCAAGACCTCATGCTCCCAGTGTTTCAGGGGCACCTCGTGAAGAGCTATGAAGTAAATGACCCCTGAAAAGCCACGACCTCATCCTTCATGTCAGTGGCCCATGCCAGCTGGGCTCCTTCCTCAGGGCTCGCTCTACAATCACTTTGGTGAGTTGTCAAAGCCGCATCTCACCAGTTTCCAGATGTGAACCATCAGCAGAAACTCCTGAAATGTCTTCCCTAGCAATTTCCTCAAGTTCCCACCCACCGTTTTCCTGGTTTAAATGCAGTGGGATGGTAAGATGTTGCCCTTAGTGTGTGTGTGTGTGTGTGTGTGTGTGTGTGAGAGAGAGAGAGAGAGAGAGAGAGAGGGAGAGAGAGAGAGAGTTTCACTTCAATATCATTTGGTTGTGATGGGACATCCACAAACTGTGTCCAGAAGTTGGCTAAAACCTAGTGGAGTGTGTCTAAAAACTAGGAATGGAGACTTGGGAGTGAGGAAAGGGGAGGATGAAGCTTCCAGAGAAATGGAAGGGCACTTCTAGCCCCTTCTGTGTCTCCTTTCAGGCAGCCTCAGCTTACCCCCAAAGTCTAGGTGGATGCGAATGTCTTCAGGGAAGGGCAGGTTGTTGGACAAGGATTCTAGTCGTCGTTTTCAGAGCCTAGGACTTCATGCTGGAAGTGTTTATAGCTGCAAAATAGACATGTTATATCTTCTGGGTGCATCCATTTTTTCATCAAAGTGAAGGGGGAAAAAAATAAGAGGTAGTCAGGCTGGGATGACCCTGAGCCAAACCCAGTGACAGGGACCTGTCACAAAAGCGAGGTGACCAGCCCATGCCTAGCATTGGGGTGAGCCGGGAACAGTGATTCTGAGTCCATGAGGTGAGAAGCAGGCTTACTCCCTGGACTAGGGCTGGGGGAATATGTCTGCATTGGTGTCACCACAAGGCTGGGCCACACTTGCTGAGGTGCACAGGGGGATAGAAGATAGGTCCCCAAACTCCAGGGACCACTGCAGCTGTGAAAGGGTCAGCACCAGCAGCTGTGGGAACAGCAGGAACAGCCCACTAAGCCCTTGTCCCAGTACCTGGGGTACCCATGGGGAGGTGCTCACGCAGGCATATGGCATCCCCTGGCCTCAAGGCCGGGGTTCTGACTCTGGTTTCCCTTCACAAACCCCAGTACCTACCCCAGGTACAGTGACTAAATGTGGGAGAGCAGATGAGCCTCCAGAAGAAAACTGTATTGCTATTACCCCATACTGGTAACCAAAAGTCAACGCACATAAAACCATGTGTATGCATTTACTCAATGAACAGTTCAGATAATGAACGCTTGTAAGATAGGACGTGTGCCATGCACTGGAGATGAAAGGATAAATAATGGTGGGCCTGGGCCCACCGTAGGTTAACAAGATCATCGGTTGAGAAGAGTATCAGGTCAGCGAGAGGAGAGCAAGGACAAATGAAACCTACCAGTGTCCCTGAATCTGTCTGTCATCACATCCAACGACAACAATCTTCAGAGAGTGCTGGCCACCGCTTCTCTTTTACCTTGCAAAGCTTGTGTGGATTCCTCTTTTGACGACCTCCAGCTTGAAAACATACAGGGAAGGAAGCTCTAGGAAACATACTTCCAGGTTAACCATGTTGATGGAGAACAAGCCACAGCAGAATCTCTTCACCACTATCCCCACAGTTGAACTATCTACTCCTCTGGAAAAAAAAAAGATAGGCTTGTCAACATTGCATCTGGCAAATACTTAAATTAGTGTTCCATATGAACTCAAAACATGACTTTGGGATCATCTTCAACCTAAATACCCAGATCAATCTTAGATAGCCACCAAATACTTGCTATTTGGTGCCTACTCATGGTTGTATGTGCAACGACTTTTGGTTAATCAGTATGGGGGGATAGCAATACAGTTTTTTTCTGGAGGCTCATCTGCTGTCCCACATTTACTCATTTACTCATTCACAACCACCTATAATTGTAAGTTAGAATCTATAAAAATAAAAAGTATGGAAAAAACCTAAAAGTCTGTTGTGAACTAGATAGCTCTTATAGGCCCAGATATAGAACTTGTAACAATTACCTACAAATAGTGTTTCCCCCTTACTGATGTGAAGTAATAATTATTAATAACAATTTTAATATATTGGGCGCCTGGGTGGCTCAGTTGGTTAAGCGACTGCCTTCGGCTCAGGTCATGATCCTGGAGTCCCGGGATCGAGTCCCGCATCGGGCTCCCTGCTCTGCAGGGGGTCTGCTTCGCCCTCTGCCCTCTTCCCTCTCGTGCTGTCTCTCATTCTCTCTGTCTCAAATAAATAAATAAAATCTTTAAAGAAAATAAAAAAAAATAACAATTTTAATATATTATGTTTTGTTTTATTTCTAAACTTTTGATGAGTTTTTAAAAACATGTACCTAGGAGTGCCTGGTGGCTCAGTCAGTTAACCATCTGACTTGGGCTCAGGTCATGATCTCAGGGTCCTGAGATTGAGTCCCACATTGGGTTCCCTGCTCAGCAGGGAGCCTGCCCATCCCCCCACTCATGCTCTTTCTCTCTCTCTCTGTCTCTCTCTAATAAATAAATAAAATCTTAAAAAAAAAACAAAAAAACATGTACCTAAACTTGGGGGTCTGCTCGTTCCTGGAACACCAGTTCCATTGCTCGTGGCTACTGAGGGCCCGAGAAATACTGGCTGGAAGGACATATCCAATGCTGAGAAAACTGGCCAGGTCTTTGTTTCTATATTTTAAGGTATAAATAGGCTGTGTATCCTCCAGGAACTAACTCGCCATCTTCCTTCTGTGTGTCGTTGTTTGCCTTTTCTTTTTTTTTTTTTTAATTTATTTTAAAGATTTTATTTATTTATTTGACAGAGAGAGACCCAGCGAGAGAGGGAACACAAGCAGGGGGAGTGGGAGAGGGAGAAGCAGATTTCCCGCGGAGCAGGGAGCCTGATGCGGGGCTCGATCCCAGAACCCTGGGATCATGACCTGAGCCGAAGGCAGACGCTTAATGACTGAGCCACCCAGGTGCCCCCGTTGTTTACCTTTTCTTTGCTTTCTTTTTTTCGTCCTTTTGTTGTGGTTGTTTCACTTGGTTTGAATTTGTTTTTGTCTTTTGAAGGGAATGTTTTCTTTTGTCATACTCGATCCAGCCACTCTGGTTCAGACGGAGGCGCATCCATCGGAAGCCTGGGCTCCCTGTCCACAAAGCAATGAGAGCCGAATGTCAGGAAGCACAGCCAGCTCATGAGGCAACTGTTGCTTAGATACACCCCTCCTGCCCAGAGCTGACTTCTCTCTGCAGGGTGCTGCGGGTGTCTGTGATGAGGAAAGGTGACAGGGAGGGTGGGAGTGCTTGACGCAGCAGGACATCCATGTGGGGAGCTGGGCGCACCCCTGAGCCACCAAGACACCCACAGTCACATTTGGGAGAGAGAGCTTGGGGAAGGAGAGCAACTTGCACATATAAGACTCACTTCGTGGTCAAAATAAAAGACGACATAAGTCAAAGCCCGAAGCTGATGTCTCTCCCAGTCACTGACCCAGGAGTCAGCTTCCTGAGTTTGAATCTAAGTTCTAACACTTACCAGTAGTCAAAACAAAACAAAACAAAACACCCAAGTTACTTAATCTCCTCAAAAATACAATGTAAAACGGTAAGTACCTACTCGTAGAATTATTGGAAGATTCGTGTAGCGTGGTTAGAACAATTCCTGGCATATATGAAGCCTCCGCCATATGGGTGGTGGTAGTAGAAGTTGTCTGCGTGTGTGAGGGAGGCCTCAGAGATCGATGTCTCCACACCCAAGACTGCTAAGTGCTTAAGCATACCCATGAACTTGGCATGCCTTTCCAGACAGCAGTCTGGTGAAGGGAGGCTGATGACCAACCGCTTAGTTACAACCATGGAGATGGTGGGTAGAGAGTGTTTAGGATACAGAGGAAGGGTCCTTGGTGGGGGGCCCCTAATGTCTTCCCTCAAACGGCTTCTCAGTTGAGACCTGATGCGCTGAGAGTGGGCCAGGTAAAGAGGGGTGTGGTGCAGGTGGGACGGGGATAAATGAGATGGTCATTGGAGGAATAAGGGAGGTCAAGGGAAGGTATTTTAAATTGTAGGGGAAGACTCGGGCAAGCTTAAACAGTGGAGGGAAGAAGAAAGGACAAAGAAAGAAAGTAAATACCATACGGATGAAGGTTACAAAGAAGCCCTGGGTGAAATATGAGGGCAACGTGCTGTATAGCTGTGTCAGCAACAGGACGTGCCTTTGTAAAGTGTCTGTTTAGTTTTAAAATGGGGAGAATGGTGCCCAGGATGCAGACTCAATATCACCCATGGAGATGGTGGCAGAGGTAGAATTAGAAGTGGTTTGAGGGGGAACCTGGGTCTGGCTCAGTCAGTTAAGTGTCCGACTCTTGATTTCGGCTCAGGTCACAATCTCAGGGTTGTAAGATCGAGCCTGAGCTGAATGTGGAGTCTGCTTGGGATGCTCTCTCCCTCTTCCTCTGACACTCGCCTGCCTCTCTCTCTCTAAAAAAAAGAAGTGGTTTGAGGGCTTTTTGGTGTCATGTTCTCTATGCAGAAGGACAAAAATTAACACGGACTCACAGGAGGTTTTCAGATGAAGACCTACTGTACAAGAGAGGCGGAAGTAAGTCACAGTTGCCAGGGAATCATGTGCTGGAGGAGAAATTCAGAGAAGGTGGGGTCAGGGCAATAGTCTCCCAAACCAGGCCACTTTTACATATTTCTCATGGCAAATGGAATTTCACATCAGAATACTCTGGCTCAAGATGTCCATCGACAGATGACTGGATAAAGAAGATGTGGTATATATATACAATGGAATATTATGCAGCCATCAAAAGGAATGAGATCTTGCCATTTGCAACGACGTGGATGGAACTAGAGGGTATTATGTTGAGTGAAATAAGTCAAACAGAGAAAGACATGTATCATATGATCTCATT
>NW_027700623.1:0-345 GCF_054177405.1 Leptonychotes weddellii | reverse complement strand
GCCGTCTACAGCGACGACGTGGACACCTACATCACCTTCAGCGGCCACCTCATCAAGCCCGAGGATGATTAGTGCCCCCAGCAGGGCGGCCCCAGCCCCCGGGGGGTGGGGGGCTGTCCTCCTGCAGGGCCTCGGTGTGTCCCTCTGTAAAATGGGCCCCCGGGACCTGGCATTCTGGGTGAGCTTCCTCTTCTTTCCTTCCCTCCATCACCCCTCTCTCTCTCCTCTCTTGAACATACTTTAAGAGGTCCTCTAACCTAAATATTCTAGAACTTTCCCAGCCTTTGAGACCAGCACCTGTCAAACTTGAAAGTGGGTGTGAACCACCTGGGGACGGGGCTAACA
>NW_027700622.1:0-345 GCF_054177405.1 Leptonychotes weddellii | reverse complement strand
TGGTGTGATGCTGGGCCCGTGATAACCCTTGAATGTATATTGTGAATGAAGTGGTCGTATTGCGACTCACACTCACTAAGAGGAAAGGCGCAAAGGAGGGCAAAGTGGTAAGGTTTTATTTCCACCCGATTTGAAGTCAAGTCCAATGTATGTTTGGTCTTGCCGTTGGGGGGCAGGCAATGGCCGGGGCGTGGTTGGGCAGCCTCTGCAACGTTGTTCATGTTCCGCCTCTTGATGGGGATGCTGGTCACCCAAGCGTGTTGGTCATTTTGTGAAAGAAAATTCACCCAGCTCTACATTTATGATTTGTGCGCTTTTCTCTATAGAGTTAGACTTCAGTGAGGT
>NW_027700621.1:0-345 GCF_054177405.1 Leptonychotes weddellii | reverse complement strand
TTTTTTTTTTTTTTTTTTTAAAGATTTTATTTATTTATTTGACAGAGACAGAGACAGCGAGAGCAGGAACACAAGCAGGGGGAGTGGGAGAGGGAGAAGCAGGCTTCCTGCTGAGCCGGGAGCCCGATGTGGGACTCGATCCCAGAACCCTGGGATCATGACCTGAGCCGAAGGCAGTCGCTTAACCAACTGAGCCACCCAGGCGCCCCTCTCTTACTATAGATTCTACCTATTCTCAATTCAACTCAAATCCCTCCTATTCCATGAGGTTTTCTTGTGATGCTCTAAGCCCTCATAGAGCTCACTCATTTCCTTAACACTTTTTTTATTAAAGATTTTATTTAT
>NW_027700620.1:0-345 GCF_054177405.1 Leptonychotes weddellii | reverse complement strand
GGCGCTGGCAAGCATGTGCCCAGGGCCGTGTTCGTAGACCTGGAACCCACGGTCATTGGTGAGTTGGCCTCAGTGACCCCCGTGAGCTCCCGGGGTGAGACAGTGGAGGGGGGTGTCTGGGACAGGAGGTCTGTCTTGAGGCTCCGCGGACACCCTGGGGTTGAGCGGGCTTGTGCAGGGGGTGAGTGAGGGGTGGCTGCTCTATTTGCCTTTTGCAGATGAAGTTCGCACCGGCACCTACCGGCAGCTCTTCCACCCTGAGCAGCTCATCACCGGCAAGGAGGACGCTGCCAACAACTACGCCCGAGGGCACTACACCATTGGCAAGGAGATCATTGACCTTGT
>NW_027700619.1:0-345 GCF_054177405.1 Leptonychotes weddellii | reverse complement strand
TGGTGGTTGAGATAGGTGTTGGCAGTATAGTTACTGATGGTGCTGGGGCTGAGGTCACTAGTAACGAGGACCCTGTTTTTGTGTGATGCTTCCATCACTCTGATGACCTCTGTCCTCCCCCTATTTCTTAGTGAAGACTTGTATTGGATTCCCTGTACCAATCTCCCAGCGAGTCCCTATTTGGTATGGATGGAGCAGGAAGAAGGCCACATTTCCTTATCATGGGTGGTGGATAGGGAAGAGGCAGCTGGTGGCAGAGAAGGCCATGAGAATGTAAGCCCCTAGGAACTGCAGAAGTCTAGACCATGTGCACAGTTAGAAGCACCGAGCTGCGTGTATACAGAG
>NW_027700618.1:0-345 GCF_054177405.1 Leptonychotes weddellii | reverse complement strand
CACTACATCTAAAACTAATGATGTAATGTATGGGGATTAACATAAGAATTAAAAAAAAAATAAGGATCTAAAAAAAAAAAAAAAAGAATTTCTGATGTTTATATGGATATTGGTCCTGACTAAAACATGTTCTTTTCGTATACATCCTTGTTAAATAATCCTCTCCTGCAAATAATCAAATTTTCAAAATTATACAAACAAAACATAAAGTGTTTTCCCACTATATTCACACAATGAATTAAAAAGCTGAAACCTAGAATATCAGCTATGGACCTAAAGTTCTACAATTAATTATCATACAGAATAGAAATAGATATACAACAAGTAAAGTGTTTAACAATGGAT
>NW_027700617.1:0-345 GCF_054177405.1 Leptonychotes weddellii | reverse complement strand
TTATGAATAAATTTTTAAAGAACTAGAAAACTTATTGGCAAATGTTGGGAGATTTTTGAATAAACAAATGATTGTAAACTACTGGTGGCACTTTAATTCTGAATAACATTTTTGGAAAGCTATATGGAGATGTTACAAGGTATACAAATATTTATACCTACCGACTCGACTGTATTTTACCTAAGAATTTAACTTTAGAAAATAATTAACCTAAGGCAAAAATTACTTGTAGATATTCATTTTGGTAAGGTAAGAACCACAACTTGGAACCACCTTACCATAAGGTAAGGTAAGAACCACAACTTGGAAAATTCTAATGTTAATGAATGAAATACACTGTGGATG
>NW_027700616.1:0-345 GCF_054177405.1 Leptonychotes weddellii | reverse complement strand
GGCTCAGGTCATGATCCTGGAGTCCCTGGATCGAGTCCCGCATCGGGTTCCCTGCTCGGCAGGGAGTCTGCTTCTCCCTCTGACCCTCCCCCCTCTCATGTGCTCTCTCTCTCATTCTCTCTCTCAAATAAATAAATAAAATCTTTAAAAAAAAAAACTGAATTGTATATTTGAAAGTTACTCAGAGAGTAGATTTTAAAAGTTCTCAACACACGCACACACACACACACACAAACACACACACACACAGACTGTAACTATGAGAGGTGATGGATGTGTTAATTAACCTTATTAATAATTATTTTGCAATACATAAATATAAAATCACTGTATTTTACACCTTAA
>NW_027700615.1:0-345 GCF_054177405.1 Leptonychotes weddellii | reverse complement strand
CCCCTTATATTTTCCTCCTCTATCTCCTCTTCTTTCTCTTCCTGCCATGAGAGGTATCCATCAGTTTTCTATTTCAATTCTCCTCTGCTGTTTTCTATCACTCTCAACAACCTCATGCAACTTAATGGCTTTAAATATCCCCTCTTTAGGGCGCCTGGGTGGCTCAGTTGGTTGGGCGACTGCCTTCGGCTCAGGTCATGATCCTGGAGTCCCGGGATCGAGTCCCGCATCGGGCTCCCTGCTCAGCGGGGAGTCTGCTTCTCCCTCTGACCCTCCTCCCTCTCATGCTCTCTGTCTCTCATTCTCTCTGTCTCAAATAAATAAATAAAATCTTTAAAAAAAAAA
>NW_027700614.1:0-345 GCF_054177405.1 Leptonychotes weddellii | reverse complement strand
CATACAGAAGTGAGAATTTCCATAGGAAGATGAAAACAAACCAACCAACCAGAATAGTGCATCTTTGCTGTCATTTGCCTTCACACAAACAAATATTGGATTCTTTTTTTTTTTTTAAAGATTTTATTTATTTATTTGAGAGAGAGAGAATGAGAGACAGAGAGCACGAGAGGGAGGAGGGTCAGAGGGAGAAGCAGACCCCCCGCCGAGCAGGGAGCTCGATGCGGGACTCGATCCCGGGACTCCAGGATCATGACCTGAGCCGAAGACAGTCGCTTAACCAACTGAGCCACCCAGGCGCCCAAAAATTGGATTCTTTGAACTGCATTACTCGTAAGGCCCTGA
>NW_027700613.1:0-6362 GCF_054177405.1 Leptonychotes weddellii | reverse complement strand
GGGGATAGAAGTAACTGAGGGAGGGGGGCATAGAAGTAACTGAGGGGGAGGGGGATAGAAGTAACTGAGAGGGACACCAAAGCAGTCTGGTACTGGCACAAAAACAGACACGTAGATCAATGAAACAGAGTAGACAGCCCAGAAATAAACCCATGCTTTATGGTAAATTAATCTTTGACAAAGGAGACAAGAATATACAATGGGGAAAAAGACCATCTCTTCAACAAATGGTGCTGGGAAAACTGGACAGCTCCATGCAAGAGGATGAAACTGGACCACTTCCTTTCACCACACACAAAAATAAACTCAAAATGGATTAAGGACCTAAATATGAGACCTGAAACCATAAAACTCCTAGAAAAAAACATAAGCAGTAATTCCTTTGACATTGGCCATAGAAACATTTTTCTAGATTTGTCTCTTGAGGCAAGGGAAATAAAAGCAAAAATAAACTATTGGGACTACACCAAAATAAAAAGCTTTTGCATAGCAAAGTAAAATGTCAACAAAAGGACAAGGCAATCTACTGAATGAGAGAAGATATTTGCAAATGATATACCCGAAAAAGGGTTAGTATCCAAAATATGTAAAGAACTTATATACAACTCAGCACCAAAAAAACAAATAATCTGATTAACATGGGCAGAAGACGAAAGGACATTTCTCCAAAGAAGACATCCCGATGGCCAACAGACACATGAAAAGATGCTCAACATTGCTTATCATCAGGGAAATACATACAAATCAAAACCACAATGTGATATCACCTCACACCTGTTAGAATGGTGAGAAACAAGTCTTGGCGAGGACATGGAGGAAAAGGCACCCTCATGCACCGTTGGTGAGAATGCACACTGGTGCAGCCTCTATGGAGAACAGAATGGAGGTTCCTTAAAAAATTAAAAATAGAACTACCCTATGATCCAGTAATTCCATGACTGGGTATTTACCTAAAGAAAATGAAAGCACTACTTTGAAAAGATGTAAGCACTTCTGTGTTTAATGCAGCATGATTTACAATAGCCAAGATATGGAAGCCGCCCAGGTGTGTAAGCTCTGTGACCCCCAGCAAGTGGGCATAGGGCTGGGGGATCTCGGGAACCTTCTCAATCCTCCCCACCCACTCTCCCTGACTTTCACGTCCTGATTCCTTGCTGCCTGCTTACACTGACCACCTACTATGTGCAGAAATGGGGAGGCCCTCCAAATGATTCACTGATGGGGAGGGGCTAGAAAGCACTGAGGGAGGGTGGGGGTGGGGGCGGGGGGAGGGTGCTCGGCTCCTTCGGGTGCTCTCTCTGAGAGGAAAGCCAGCAAACAGGGCCCTGAGGATGACAGGAGGCAGAACTTCCAAACTGGACTTGCTGGCTTGCTTTGTCAAGAGGGTGAAAAGTAAAGATGAACCCCGGTTTTCCTTTAGGGCTGTTGAACTGATACAGTGGAAAAGGAAGCAGGAATGTGAGGGAGAAGTTGGGCCTGAGGTCGGGGGTGGGGGGACATTTGGCAGGAGGCTGGATTTGAACATGGTCCAATGCAGCAGGGTCTGACCCACCCAAACCCGGACGGTTAGCTCCTGGTTACAGTAACAGCTCACTGAGCATCAACTGACCAATAAGTTTCTAATCCAAGCAACATCTCTTCAGAGACCAGAACATGGCGAGACAAGGAACATTCTCTAGGGCACGCAGCTGCTGAGTGCCATCCAGACCCTGAGTCCTCTGGAGCCACCATGAGAGGTACAGCCTGGCGGCCGGGGACACTCACGCAGAAGACAGGGAGGGGGTTAAACAGTGACAAAACTCACGTGCAGGACAGAATCAACTGTGGTAGATCCAGTGTGAACAGCACCCCTTTCCTGATGAGGCAACAGAAATTAGTGAAATTCATTTTAAACCTGGGAACTAGACAGTGACATAGAGGGGTTGAACATGTTTCTTTTTCACAGAAAGGTGTTCAAATGCCAGAAAGCGTGGGATCCATCTATCTATCTATCTATGTACCTGTCATCCATCTGTCTATCCATCTATGTATCTATCCACCTGTCCTCTATCTATCCACCTGTCATCTATCTATCTATCTATCTATCCACCTGTTATCTATCTATCTATCTATCTATCTATCTATCTATCTATCTAATCTGCAACATGAAGAAAGCCCATAAAAGAAGAAGAAAGCCAGAGTCCAAAAGGACTAACTAGACATTCCTATTGGCAAAAAAAAAAATCCCACAAACAAACAGCTCAGGACAAGTATCAGGGAGCAGCAGGACCATGAGTGGAGCCCAGATGGCAGAGACCACAGCATGACTGAGCTTTGGCAGTGGGGGTGATGGAGGACGGAGGAGGTCGTCTGTAAGGACCCCAGATGAAGGAGGCTGCAGGTGATGGCAGGCACCAGGGAGGGTGTAAAAACCTCAGATACCGGAAATTTAAAAACAATAAATAAACCTTTGACTTTAGATTTCTGGAAAAGTTGCAGGTGATGGAATTTTTAAAGCAGCTCTTCAAGGAACCAAAGGGCTCTGAGAACAAGAGTAAGTATTCAGTCATTTGGAGGGCCTCCCCATTTCTGCATGTAGCAGGTGTTCGGTGTGAGCAAGCAGCAAGGAATCAGGACGTGAAAGTCAGAGAGAGTGAGTGGGGAGGATTGAGAAGGCATCTGGGACCCCCCAGCCTGGCCCCAATTGCTGGAGGGGCAGGGGCTTGCTGGGGTCACAGAGCTTACCTGGTCGGGAATAGAACCTTCCCCCTGGTCCTTGATGTCCACTCCACGTGCTCTTTCCTGCTCTCTGTCTGGCCCATGTGGGGAGTTTGGGCATTTGTCCTTTATCAGCTGAAGACCAGAGTGAACTCCTGGGTGAGGTGCCCTTAGCTTTCCACTTCCCACTAAAATACCAGGGACAGCCACCCCTGCCCCAGAAGCTGAAATTAAGAATTGAGCTCATGGCAATACAAGCAGGCTCATCCGCTAAATATACTAATGAAGATTAAGAAGCATCACCGATGACTGACTTGTACTTTAAAGTTCTTGAAAAACCATGCACACCGTTTCTAAATCAAGAGGCAAAATGAGAAGGGAAATATATAAAGGGAAAAGCACAGAACAGGGAATTGAAAGCATGGTAGGATGCAGAGCAGGGTTTTTCCTGTTATTCTGGAATTGCTGCAGAGGCGGCTTAGTTCTCTTCGAATTTCTGCTGTAGCTGGTGGTCAGCCGGCAGCTGTGAGGGGTTACTGAGGGAGGTGTGCCCCTCCCTGCACCCCGCCTGGATAAAATAAGAGGAAGAAGTGGGGAGGGGCTTGGCTTTTGGGGGGGCAAAGAGGGCAGTGGTTCCCAGGGAGCCTTGGAGAAGCCCTGGGTTCCTGCAAGGTTGGGAGGCTCTGAGCCAGGAGGCACAGGGCTGTGGAACCCATAGGCCCACTCCCAGGTCTCCCGGGAGAGAGTTCTGAGAGCAGAGGGTTATGGTGCCTTCCTTTTTTTGCTCTCCTCCCCCATGTTTCCTGAGGCTAGGGGATACACTGAGCATGGGACCAGTGCTGGCTTCAGGTGGGAGGATTTCTGAAGGCAGGGGCCTGCTGGGGGCACTTCATGCTGTGGGCACATTGACCTCATCTTTGTTCTCTGTGGCCTTCAGAGCAGCCCTTGCAAAGGAGACCCCAGAATTCCCTGGGGCTCAGAGGTAACAAGTGTTAGGGGTAGGGGGCTGCCCAGGTGGCCACTTGGTCAAGCCACGGGCCGCCCAAGCTGGAGAAAGTGTTGGGAGCATGTATGAACCTCTAGGAGCAGAGGGAGAAGTGGTGCCCTCTTTGGGAGGGATGGTCTAGAGCAGGGGATGGAGGGAAAGGAGAAGAGGTGCAGATGAACACTAGCCCAGGACAACCTGAAATACCCATCAGAGAAGGCAGCCGAGCCAGGCTGAGCCAGAGGGATTCCTCCTACGGTGGACACATAGCCAGCCATGGAAGGACAGCTCTGCTTGCTGCTCCCTCCCCCACCCTGAGGAAAGGGAGGAGGGGGAGACTTCTCCAGGCCAAGCCTCCCACCCCCCAAATATTCTATCCTGTGCTAGAGGAAGGGGAGAGGAACTTTGATTAGTGTGAGGTTGAACTTTGGAAAATTTAAACCTGACAAATGGGCAAAGGCTAAGAACAGTTCACAGAAAATGAAATACAGGTCACTCTCAACACCTGCGAAAGATGTTCAACGTCATGTCTCATAAGAGGAAAGGAAATCCAAACCACACTGGGGCCCTTTTTTTTTTTTTTTTTTACTTATTGCATTGGTAAAAAATCAGAAGTTTGCTAAGTGATTGGTGAAGCTGAGAGGCAGGCCCCCCATCATTGCTGGCAATGTCTATCAAAGTAAAATGCAAATACGCTCTAGCTCAGCAATCCCACCTGCAGGAACCCGGTCCACAGATCTGCTTGCAGGTGTGAGCAGTGGTCTGTGTGTCTGAGAGCAAGCAGTTGAAGACACTACAATGTCTCTCCGTTAGGAACAGGTCAGGCCAACTAGAAACTCCTAAGCATTTGGGGCACCTGGGTGGCTCAGTCGGTTGAGCATCCAGCTCTTGATTTCGGCTCAGGTCATGATCTCAGGATCATGAGATCGAGCCCCTCTTTGGGCTACGTGCTGAACTTGGAGCCTGCTTGGGATTCACTCTCTCCCTCTGCCACCTCCCCACTCGCATGCATGTGTGCGCGTTCCCTCCCTCTAAAAAAAAAATTTCCTAAACATTTCCATCAATAGAATAAGATCCAGTTGTAAAAGCAAGAAAAAGTTCTAAATTCTGATCAAGAAAGAATCCTACAATAGCTCAAGAAAACAAAAATAAGGGCAGAAGAGTACGTATTATGTTTCCATCAGGGTAAAAGGGGGAAACAGATTCAAATTTATTTGGACATGCCTAAAAACTTCTGGAAGGAGTTATGAGAAATGAGTATCAATAATCAGTTAGAGGGGGGACCTGGGGCAGATGGAGAATGGGAGTGGGAGGGAAGGAGACTTTAGTGTACCTAACTTTTCATATATATTTTTATTTTTTTAAAGCTATGTCAATGTATTAACCTATTCAAAAATGAAATAGATAAATCTTTTGAGAAAAAAATGAATAGGATATATCTTAAATGCTTCCAAGAGCCCTGCTATACAGCAGGGTAGTGAGTTTGGAGAGATAACCATGTTGCAGAAAAAAAAGATGTTTATATTTATACCTTCAAAAAAATCCAGATTTTCCACCCAATAAATGAAGTACAGAAGAAGAATGAATTGTTAAATGAGATGTTTTAAATCTCTAATTAAAATGTTCTTGAAGAGAAATGCTCTTGGAGTGATTTAAAGGCAATCTCATAATCATTAAGTAATCTTAAAACAATATAGCACATCAGTGGGTTAGTGACAAAATTAAATACCAATCTCCAGGAAAGACCTTTAAAAGTGAGATGAAAAGGAAAACTTATCATGATAAAGAGTACTGTGCACATCAAAAATACAGCGATGTTGGAAAATCAGGCAGGATCCTGCTCTCTTCATTATTAACATGTTTCGTGGGGGTTGGCCAATGTAATGATACTTAATCGTAATTTGCAGGTGATATGATTTGTGTGCCTAGAAAGCCCAAAAGAACCAACTGAAACTATTGGAATTACAGAGAATTCAGCATAGGGCCCAAACCGGAGAGATTCACCACATGTCAACAATAGCAAGAAAGTAGAATTGAAATCTTAGGAGTAGCAAAACCAGAAAACAAAGGATAACCATATTAATAAACACAAACAACTTACATAAAAGAAAAACTTGAGAGATGAAAGGAGACTCACATCTTTAAAGAAGCATGGGTTTTTCTTGGATTGGAAAATTTAAAATATGTCAATTCTCATCAACTTAATATATAGTTTTAGTGACATTCCAATTAAAAGCTATCAATGTGGAAAAAGGGGAACCCTCCTACACTGTTGGTGGGAATGCAAGCTGGTGCAGCCACTCTGGAAAACAGTGTGGAGGTTCCTCAAAAAGTTGAAAGTAGAGCTACCCTACAACCCAGCAATTGCACTACTGGGTATTTACCCCAAAGATACAAATGTAGTGATCTGAAGGGGTAGGTGCACCCCAATGTTTATAGCAGCAATGTCCACAATAGTCAAACTATGGAAAGAGCTAAGATGTCCATTGACAGATGAATGGATAAAGAAGACGTGGTATATATACACAATGGAATATTATGCAGCCATCAAAAAAACCCAAAATCTTGCCACTTGCAATGACGTGGATGGAACTAGAGGGTATTATCCTAAGCGAAGTAAGCCAATCAGAGAAAGACAAGTATATGATCTCACTGATAGGAGGAATTCTTAATCTCAGGA
>NW_027700612.1:0-345 GCF_054177405.1 Leptonychotes weddellii | reverse complement strand
TGAGAACCATCTGCAGCAGTGTTCTCCAGATGGGGTCCATAGGTCCGCAGCAACAACATCACTTGGAGACTTGTTAAAAATGCAAATTTGGGGGCCCTGCTCAGAACTACTGAATCAGAAGCTAGGGATGGAGTCCAGCAATCTGTAGATTAGCAAGTTCCCCAGGATGTTATGACACCACTGAAGGTCAAGAACCACCATAGTAGCACACAACCAAGTGGGCTCAAGAGGGCAGGAAGGAAATTATTATCTCTAAAACACCCAGCAGACTCAGAACAAGAAAGTTCCCTTCATAATTACATTTTGCCTGGGGCATGTCCTACATTGCTACCTAGTTAAAAAAAA
>NW_027700611.1:0-345 GCF_054177405.1 Leptonychotes weddellii | reverse complement strand
TCTCGCTGTGTCTCTCTCTGTCAAATAAATAAAATTGTAACTCAACACATATCTTTAAAAAAAAAGAGGCCTGGGCGCCTGGGTGGCTCAGTCATTAAGCGTCTGCCTTCGGCTCAGGTCATGATCCCGGGGTCCTGGGATTGAGCCCCGCATCGGGCTCCCCGCTCTGCAGGAAGCCTGCTTCTCCCTCTGCCACTCCCCCTGCTTGTGTTCCCTCTCTCGCTGTGTCTCTCTCTCTGTCAAATAAACAAATAAAATCTTTTAAAAAAATAAATAAATAAAGCACTTTATGATGGGAAATGTCTACAGGATAAAAGATATCATAATGAAAAGACAAATCACAGA
>NW_027700610.1:0-345 GCF_054177405.1 Leptonychotes weddellii | reverse complement strand
TTGCGGGAGGGGAGGAGCCGTTCCAGGCCTGCGTCCTCGGCATGTGGGCGGCAGTCCTCTCTCTGTGTCTGCCCGAGGCCTTCCCTCTGTGCGTGTCTGTTTCCGGTTCTCCCCTTTACATGAGGACGCAGTCCTGCTGGACTGGGGCCCACCCTCGTGACCTCGTGGTAACTGTCCCCTCTGTAAAGCCCGTGTCTCCCAATAAGGTCACGTTCCGAGGTCCTCGGGCTCAGGATGCCCACATTGCTTCTTGGGGTGGGGGGACACATTTCAACCCATAACACGTGGGTAGGCTAGCCGTTTTATAGGGGCCCTGAAACAGCCCTGAGTCTGCAGCCCCAGCCT
>NW_027700609.1:0-345 GCF_054177405.1 Leptonychotes weddellii | reverse complement strand
CTGAGCCGAAGGCAGTCGCTTAACCAACTGAGCCACCCAGGCGCCCTAAAATAAAATTTTTAAAAAAAGAATGTCCACTTTCACCACTGCTATTTAACATTATACTGTAAATTCTAGCCAGAGCAATTAGGTGGAAGAATAAATAAAAAATATACAAATTAGAAAAGAAGAAGTGAATTATCTCTAGAGCCAGATAACATGACCCTATGTAAAGAAAATCCCAAAGAATCTTAAATAAAACTGCTAGAGCTAATAAATTTGGAAAAGATGCAATATACAAAATCAACAATCAAAAACTAGTTGTCTTTCTATACCAGCAATGAAAAATCCAAAAGGGAAATTAAG
>NW_027700608.1:0-345 GCF_054177405.1 Leptonychotes weddellii | reverse complement strand
ATGGAGCACTGGGTGTTATATGCAAACAATGAATCATGGAACACTACATCCAAAATGAATGATGTATGGTGATTAACATAACATAATAAAATGAAATTTAAAAAAACTTTATATGTTTACTAAAATAAATTCCTAGTATATTTCTTAAAAAAAAAAAGTCCCATTTACCATAGCTTTAGAAAGAATAAAATACCTACAAGTAAATTAAACCAAGACCTGTATCCTGAAAACTATGACACTGATGAAAGAAATTGAGGAAGAAACAAATAAATGGAAAGATACTCCATGCTCACAGATTGCAGGAATTAATACTGTTAAAAAGTCCACACTGCCCAAAGCAATCTA
>NW_027700607.1:0-345 GCF_054177405.1 Leptonychotes weddellii | reverse complement strand
CCCTGATGGGTCTCCTTTCTTGAGTTGGGGTTCTGACAGGCTCCCCTGGTCCCGGAAGGGCAACTCTGAGAAGCCTGCTCCTAACACCCCTGCCTGGGGTTTCTCTTCCTTCTGCCTGGGGTGCTTGAGTCAGGAGCTCAGAGTCAGAAGTTCTTCCAGGTATTTGGAGCAATGGTCCAAAACGTGGATAACAGGACACTGTCTAGCTATGCATCCGTCCCCTGAGCACTTGTGTGGGGCACTGTGTTGGGGGGCCTGCCCTCAGGGCCGTGGTCCTGAGTGACCAATGGGAGAAGTGGCTGGGGCTGGGCCTGGCATACAGTAGGCCCACAGGCAGAGGGAATA
>NW_027700606.1:0-345 GCF_054177405.1 Leptonychotes weddellii | reverse complement strand
ACTTTTTAATTCACTGTAATATGTCAGAATGATTCTACATAATGCCCCCTTTCTGCAACAAATCTTTTGCAATGTCCCTTTTACTAATTCTAAAGTAAAATACACAGATAACATATACTAACCACACATAGTATTTTTAAAAATCGGTAAGGGCTCTAATTATAAAGTAAAAGAGAAATAAAAGGGAAAGTGATATATAATAGAAATAAAACGCTAAAGCTGAGGCACTACTCTAGTGGATGCTATGAGGTCATTAGAGGCTTGCACCTTTTGGTTCACAACCACAAAGACCAACAGTCAGGAATACTGTATCAGTGGCTCAAACAGGATCAGCGGCATTGCCAA
>NW_027700605.1:0-345 GCF_054177405.1 Leptonychotes weddellii | reverse complement strand
TGTTCCACAAATAAGTGAAACCATATGATAATTGACTTTTCTCTGCTTGACTTATTTCATTTAGCATAATCTCCTCCAGTCCCATCCTTGTTAATGTAAAAGTTGGGTATTCATCCTTTCTGATGGCTGAGTAATATTCCATTGTGTATATGGACCACATCTTTCTTATCCATTGGTCTGTTGAAGGGCATCTCGGCTCTTTCCACAGTTTGTCTATTGTGGACATTGCTGCTATGAACATTGGGTGCATGTGGCCCTTCTTTTCACTACATCTGTGTCTTTGGGGTAAATACCCAGGAGTGCAATTGCTGGGTCATAGGGTAGCTCTATATTTAATTTTTTGAG
>NW_027700604.1:0-345 GCF_054177405.1 Leptonychotes weddellii | reverse complement strand
GTGCTCCCATCAGCACTGTGAATCTTAGAGCACCTTCATCACATCCAAAGGAAGCCAGGCTCCCCTTAGCCGAGGCCCCAGCCCCACCCAGCCCCTGGACCCCACAGCAGGTCCCCACAGCAGGTACGCTTCTGTGGCTGGCTTTGTTCTCTGAGTAAGGCTGTGGTCCCCTTGGCTGTTTCGTTGCTCCTTAATGGGGGGTCAGCACTGTTTCCACCCACAGACCCAGAGTTTGTCCACTTGCCTGTCATGGTCCGTGGGTGCTGGGGCCTCCCCAGGGGACAGGTGAAGGCACAGGAAGTTAGGAAGGCGGTGGGGAGCCAGACCAGGGAAGAAGTTCTCAGC
>NW_027700603.1:0-345 GCF_054177405.1 Leptonychotes weddellii | reverse complement strand
CTTGAATTTATTTTTTAAAAGATTTTATTTATTTATTTGAGAGACAGAGAGCACGAGCAGAGAGGAGAGTCAGAGGGAGAGGGAGAAGCAGGTTCCCAGCTGAGCAGGGAGCCTGACGCGATGCGGGGCTCCATCCCAGGACCTTGAGATCATGACCTGAGCTGAAGGCAGGTGCTTAACTGACTAAGCCACCTAGGCACCCCCAAACTTGGATTTAAAAAAGCTTTACTTTGTTATTGCAAACCTGAAATCCTTGAACATCGAATCCCCATCATCCCACTGAAGCTCTTGTTTCTCTTTATATTTTAATTCTATATATATATTTTTAAAGATTCTATTTATTTA
>NW_027700602.1:0-6363 GCF_054177405.1 Leptonychotes weddellii | reverse complement strand
AGTATTCTTGGCTGCATATTTTTCTCATTTAGTGCTCTGAATATATCCTGCCAGTCCTTTCTGGCCTGCCAGGTCTCTGTTGGTAGGTCTGTTGCCAATCTAATGTTTCTACCATTGTAGGTTAGAGACCTCTTGTCCTGAGCTGCTTTCAGGAGTTTCTCTTTGTGTCTGAGACTTGTAAGTTTGACCATTAGATGTCGGGGTGTTGACCTATTTTTATTGATTTTGAGGGGGGTGCTCTGTGCCTCCTGGATTTTGATGCCTGTTTCCTTCCCCAAATTAGGGAAGTTTTCTGCTATAATTTGCTCCAATATACCTTCTGCCCCCCTCTCTCTTTCTTCTTCTTCTGGGATCCCAATTATTCTAATATTGTTTTGTGTTATGTTATCACTTATCTCTCGAATTCTCCCCTCATGATCCAGTAGTTTGTCTCTTTTTCTCACCTTCTTTATTCTCCATCATTTGCTCTTCTATATCACTAATTCTTTCTTCTGCCTCATTTATTCTAGCAGTTAGAGCCTCCATTTTTTTATTGCACTTCATTAATAGCCTTTTTTATTTTGACTTGGTTAGATTTTAGTTCTTTTATTTCTCCAGAAAGGGGTTCTCTAGTATCTTCTATGCTTTTTTTTCAAGCCCAGCTAGTATCTTTATAATCGTCATTATGAACTCTAGTTCCAACATCTTACTAATGTCCATATTGATTAGGTCCCTGGCAGTCGGTACTGCCTCTTGTTCTTTTTTTTTGAGGTGAGTTTTTCCATCTTGTCATTTTGTCCAGAGGAGAATAGATGAATGAGAGAACGAAATGCTAAAAGGGTAACAAAAACCCCAGAAAAATATACACTAAACAAATCAGAAGAGACCCGAAACTGGGGGGGAAAGAAAGGGGAAAAAAAAAAAAGAAGAAGAATATGATCAGACTGGTGAATAGAACAGAGCCACACACTAGAAACTGCATCCCAAAACTTTCAAGAAAGAAAAACATATATATACAAAAATGAGGGCAAATACGATGAAGGGATAGAATATGACTGTAAAGATGAAAATTAAAAAAGAATTTTAAAAAGGAATTGATAAGAAGTTGGTTCAAAAAAGAAAGAAAAAAAATTTTTTTTAAAAAAGGGAGAGAATGCGATGGGGCAGGAGACTAGAACAAAGCCATATACTAGATTTAGGGTATATTTTGGTCTGTTAGAAGAAACTGTATGCCAAAATTTTAAAGAAAGAAAAACATATATATACCAAAAATAAGGTTAATACAATGAAGGGCTAGAATATGACTGTAAAAACGAAAATTAAAAAAGATTTTAAAAAAGGAATTAGTAAGATAAGATGTTGGTTAAAAAAGGAAAGAAGAAAAATTTTTAAAAAATAGAAAAAGAAAATTAAAAGATAATTAAAAAAAATTAACTTTGAAAGACTAAAGAATCATGGGAAAAAAGCCATGGATTCTATGTGCATTATTCCCCTAGCACTGGAGTTCTGCCGTTCTCATTGATCGGTAAACTTGGTCTTGGCTGGCGGTTTCGCTGATCTTCTGGGGGAGGGGCCTGTTGCCATGGTTCCCAAATGTCTTTGCGGGAGGTGGAATTGCCCCGCCCTTGCCTGTCCAGGCTAAGTAATCTGCTCAGGTTTGCTCTCGGGAGCTTTTTTTCCCTGCAAGCTTTCTGTACAGCTTCGGAGGAGGAGAGCGAAAATGGTGGCCTCCCAATCTCTGGCCCGGAGGAGCTGAGAACTCAGGGGCCCCACTCCTCAGTGCGCCCCCAGAGAAAAGCAGTCAATCACTCCCGTCTCCCCGGTCTCTGGCCGCACTTTGTGCTCACCCCCTGTGACTGAGTGTTTCTATCTCCGGCCCACGACCCCGTTTGGAGTCTCCAAACCCAGCAGATTCCTGGGGTGCGCTCCTGCGCCACTCCTCCCGGGGGAGTATCCCCGGATCTGCCGCTTGTTGGGCCCCTGTTTCAAGAGCAGTGGCCCGACTGTGCGGCAGATCACGGTTTATGGGAACCCCGAGCTGAGAGCCCACTCCTCGGCTCTGTCTTTGCAGCTGGCTTCTCCGCTCTGATACCTGGGAGCTCTGCCATGGTTTGTTGGATTTTAAACTATGCTTGCATCCCTGGAATAAATCCCACTAGATCATGTTGAGTGATCCTTTTAGTGTGTTGGTGATTTGGTTTGCTAATCTATAGTTGAGGATTATTGCATCTGTGTTTATCAGGGATATTGGCCCGTAATTCTCTTTTCTGTAGCATCCTTGTCTGGTTTTTGGTTTCAGGCTAATGTTGGCCTCATAGAATGAGTTCAAAAGTGTTTCTTTCTCGGGCGCCTGGGTGGCTCAGTTGGTTAGGCGACTGCTTTCGGCTCAGATCATGATCCTGGAGTCCTGGATCGAGTCCCGCATCCGGCTCCCTGCTCGGCGGGGAGCCTGCTTCTCCCTCTGACCCTCCCCCCTCTCATGCTCTCTCTCTCTCATTCTCAAAAAAAAAAAAAAAGTATTTCTTTCTCTTCTATTTTTTGGAAGAATTTGAAAGTTTGAGAAGGATTGATAATAATTCTTTGAATGTTTGGTAGGATTCACCAGTGAAGCCATCTGGGCCTGTATTTTTCTTTTCTGGGAAGTTTTAAATTACTGATTCAATCTTCTTACTAGTTATCAGTCTGTTCAGATTTTCTGTTTCACCATGATTCAGTCTCCATAGGTTGTATGTTCCTAGGAATTTATCTATTCAGGTTGCCCAGTTTGTTGGCATATAACTGTTTGCAGTAGTCTTTTATGAGCCTTTATGAGTATTTCTGTGGTATCATTTGTAACATTTCCTGTTTCATTTCTGATTTTATTTATTTGGGTCCTCTTTTTTTCTTGATGAGTCTGGCTAAACGTCTGTCAGTTTTGCTTATCTTTCAGGGAATCAGTCTTAGTTTCATTGATCTTTATTTTATTTTTTAGTCTCTTTTCATTTATTTCTTCTCTGATCTTCATTATTTCCTTCCTTCTAACTTTAGGCTTTGTTCATCTTTTTCTGGCTCCTTGAAGTATAAAGTTAATGTTGTTTGAGACTTTTCTTCTTTCTTGAGGTAGACATTTATAGCTATGAACTTCCCTCTTAAAACTGTTTTTGCTGCGTCCCACAAATTTTGGTATTTATATTTCCATTTTCATTTGTCTCAGCATTTTTTTATTTCTCTTTTGATTGCTTCTTCAACCCATTAGCTGTTTGATAGGATGCTGTTTAATCTCCACATATTTGTGAATTTTCCAGTTTTACTCATGTAATTAATTTCTAGTTTCACGCTGTTGTGGTCAGAAAATATTCTTGACATGATTTTAACCCTCTTAAATTTATTAAGACTTGATTTGTGGCCTACCATATGATCTATCCTGGAAGAATATATATTCAATTGCTTTGGGCAGAATGTTCTGTACATATCTAGGTCCGTCTGGTCTAATGTGTCCTTTAATGCTGACATTTCCCTGTTGATTTTCTGTCTAGATGATCTATCCATTTATGTAAGTGAGGTATTCAAATCCCTTACTATCATTGTATTGTTATCTATTTCTCCTTTTAGATCTGTTAATATTTGCTTTATATATTTAGGTCCTGCCAAGTTGGGTGAATAAATATTAACAAATATTACATCCTTTTGGGGGGATTGTCCTCTTTATCATTATCTAACAACTGTATTTGTCTTTTTAAAAAATTTTGTTTACTTATTTATTTAAAGTACACTCTATGTCCTACATGGGGCTCGAACTCCCAACCCCAAGATCAAGAGTCACAGGCCCCCCGCCTGAGCCAGCCAAGCACCCCCATATTTGTCTTTTATTAGTCTTTGTTTAAAGGCTGATAGAAGTATAACTGCTGCAAGTGTTTTTGGTTTCTGTTTTCATGGCATCTTTTCCATCCCTCACTCTCAGTCTGTGTGTGTCCTTACATCTAAAGTGAGTCTCTTGCAGACCGCACATAGATGGGTCTTTTGTTTTTAAATCCATTCAGCCACTCTGTCTTTTGATTAGAGAATTTAACCCATTTACATTTAAAGTAGTTATTGATAGGTATGTATTAATTGCCATTTTGTTAATTGCTTACTGATTGTTTTTGTAGTTTCTGTCTTTTCTTGTTCTCTTCCTTTGTGGTTTGATGATTTTCTTTAAGTGGTATATTTATATTCCTTTCTCTTTATCTTTTTTGTATTTACAATCTGTTTTTGCTTTGTGACTACCATGAGGCTTACATGTAACAACTTATGTCTTTAACAATCTATTTTAAATTGCTAACAGCTTAAGTTTGATCCCATTCAAAAACTCAACATTTTTACTCTTTGGCCCATTTTATGCTTTGATGTCATATTTTGCATTTTTTTAATCTTCAGTATCTCTTAACTAATTACTGTAAACAGTTATTTTTACTACTTTTTTTTTTTTTAAGATTTTATTTATTTATTTGCGAGAGAGAATGAGAGACAGAGAGCACGAGAGGGAGGAGGGTCAGAGGGAGAAGCAGACTCCCCGCTGAGCAGGGAGCCCGATGCGGGACTCGATCCCGGGACTCCAGGATCACGACCTGAGCCGAAGGCAGTCGCTTAACCGACTGAGCCACCCAGGCGCCCCTATTTTTACTACTTTTGTCTCTTAGCTTTCATACTAGCTTTGTAAGTGATCGACTACTTTTACTATATATTTACCTTTCCAATGAGATTTATTCTTTCATATATTTTCTGTTATTAATTAGTGCTGTTTCTTTTCAGCTTAAAGAAGTCCCTTTAACATTTCTTATAAGGCCAGTATTGTGGTCATGAACTCTTTTAGCTTTTGCTTGTCAGAAAAACCATTTTTCTCTCCTTCAGTTTCGAATGATAACTCTCCTGGATGGAGTATTCGTGGTTGGAAAATGTTCCCTTTCTGCACTTTGAATATCTCATGCCACTCTCTTTGGCCTGCCAAAGTTTCTGCTGAAAAATCTGCTGATAGCCTATGGGGGTTCACTTGTATATAAGTTGTTTTCTCTTGCTGCTTTTAATATTTTCTCCTTATTTTTAACTACTGACATTTTAATTATAATGTATCTTGGTGTGGATCTCTTTGGGTCCTGTTTGGGACTCTCTGGGCTTTCTGAATCAGGATGTCTGTTTCCTTCCCCAGGTTAGGGACGTTTTCCACCACATTTATTTGTTTGTTGGTTTGTTTGTTTAAGGATTTTATTATTTATTTATTTGAGAGCGAGATCCCAGGATCCCGGGACCATGACCTGAGCTTAACTGACTGAGCCACCCAGGCACCCCTATTTGTTTATTTTTAAAGATTTATTTACTTATTTTAGAGAGGGTTGGAAGGACAGAGAGAGTCTTAAGCAGACTCCATGCTGAGCACAGAGCGCAAGGCAGGGCTCAATCCCACAACCCAGAGATCATGACCTGATCCAAAACCAAGAGCCAGAGGTTTAACTGACTGCACCACCCAGGTACCCCTCTGCCATTATGTTTTAAATAGGTTTCCACCTCTCTCTCTTTCTCCGCTCTTTCTGGGACCCCTGTGATGTGTTAGTCCATTTGATGTTGTCCCATAGGTCTCTTAACTTATCTTCACTTTTAAACATTCTTTTTTCTTTTTGCTGCTCTGTTTGGGTCAGTTCCATTGCCTTGTCTTCAAGTTGATGGATCTGCTCTTCTCCTTCATCTCGTCAGCTGTTGAACTCCTGTCTCTTTCAGTCGAGTTATTGTATTCTTCGCTCTGTGACTTCTGTTTGGTACCTTCATGTATTTTCTAAATCTTTGTGGAAGTTCTTGCTGTGTTCATTCATTCTTATCCCCAGTCTGGTGAGCATATTTATGACCATTACTTTGAATTCTTTTTCAGGTAAATTACTTATCTTCATTTCATAAAGGTTTTTTCCTGAGGTTTTTATCTTGTTCTTTCCTTTAAAACATATTCCCCTCTTTCTTCATTTAGCTTGAATCTGTGTTGGTTTCTGTAGTTGAAACAAACACCTCTCCTGGCCTTTAAGGAGTGGCCTGTGTAGAAGGCAAAACTTGTCATTCAACCCTGCCCCAGTTCTTTTTTTTTTTTCCCCTTTTTTTTATTGTGTTAATCACCATACATTACATCATTAGTTTTTGATGTAGTGTTCCATGATTCATTGTTTGCATATAACACCCAGTGCTCCATGCAGAACGTGCCCTCTTTAATACCCAACACCAGGCTAACCCATCCTCCCACCGCCCTCCCCTCTAGAACCCTCAGTTTGTTTTTCAGAGTCCATCGTCTCTCATGGTTCGTCTCCCCCTCCGATTTCCCCCCTTCATTCTTCCCCTCCTGCTATTATCTTCTTCTTCTTCTTCTTCTTTTCTTCTTCTTCTTCTTCT
>NW_027700601.1:0-345 GCF_054177405.1 Leptonychotes weddellii | reverse complement strand
AACAATGCTCTTCTTTGGAAAACAAGCCCTATGCATGGTTACTCCCATCCAGTTGGTTCAGTTTAACTACTAGTTTCTAGAGGCCTCGTACATGCAGTTGATAACTACAGGGGATAGAAGATTTAAAAAGTAGATCCTAGACGGTGAGAGTCGTTTTAACCAACAGTTCTCTTTTAAACATCAAGGTATAGCTCAGAACACTTCAGTGACAAAAAAATTTGGTCTTACTAAGGAATCCGCTTGGCAGCTAAACACTTTAGAGCACACGGTTCACGTTAGGTTACATACACCTTAAAACAAATGTTACCTTGTCCGGTTACAAGCCAGCATGGAACCGGGGAAGAA
>NW_027700600.1:0-345 GCF_054177405.1 Leptonychotes weddellii | reverse complement strand
AATTGTGCAAGACTGTTGAATCTCAGATCTGTACCTCTGAAACAAATAATGCAATATATGTTAAGAAAAAAAAAAGAAGAAGAAGAAGGTAGCGGGAGGGGAAGAATGAAGCGGGGGAAATCGGAGGGGTAGATGAACCATGAGAGACGATGGACTCTGAAAAACAAACTGAGGGTTCTAGAGGGGAGGGGGGTGGGAGGATGGGTTAGCCTGGTGGTGGGTATTGAGAAGGGCACGTTCTGCAAGGAGCACTGGGTGTTATGCACAAACAATGAATCATGGAACACTTCATCTAAAACTAATGATGTAATGTATGGGGATTAACATAAGAATAAAAAAAAAAAA
>NW_027700599.1:0-345 GCF_054177405.1 Leptonychotes weddellii | reverse complement strand
ATGATCAAAGTTGTTCCAGCACAACCACACACATAACACAGAGAACGTGGCCACGTGGGAAAGATCACAAGAGCTGGGGGTTGAAAACAGTAGTAGAATATCAGTCCATCCCAAGGACAGAGAACAAGGACAGGGATTTGAGGATGTCACAGAGAAGTGTACATGCCATGCTGTTAATGCACAGAGGTCTGGGGTTTGCGTTAAATTTCTAGAAGCAGAAGTAGGAACTCAGCTATGACATCTGGTTTCGGGGTCGGAACTCATGTATGTTGGAAGTGACCAAAGCAAGCACAGCCTGGAGTCCAAGCCAGGGGACAAAGGAAACTAGCATTTTTTTTTTTTTTT
>NW_027700598.1:0-345 GCF_054177405.1 Leptonychotes weddellii | reverse complement strand
ACTACCTAGGGCTTCTATCAGTGCATGTTACAGATAGAATGGACAGTCTGGGTTAATCTAGCAATTCAATTAAGTGGAAGTCAATAAGAAATCTAAAAGCAGGAATATTTGTCTCCCTTCCCCACAATGCAGTGTATTTGACCAAGTGGGTCCCTTAGACTTGAGAGGGACATCTACATTAAGAAGTTAAGAGGATTTTCTAAGGAGCTGATATGGAGAAAGAAGACTCTTATTTAGGGCACCTGCTATCAACTAGGCCATTCCTTTGTTTTGACCTTTTCATTTTCCCCATAAACCTCCAATAAAATGTAAAGCAAATGGAAAAAATCCCTAAGAGATAAAATA
>NW_027700597.1:0-345 GCF_054177405.1 Leptonychotes weddellii | reverse complement strand
CTCGATCCCAGGACCCTGAGATCATGACCCGAGCCGAAGGCAGACGCCTAACCAATGGAGCCACCCAGGCATCCCGTATCTATACCTTTCTATTTCACCCTGGCCTCCTTCCTGTAACAGACAACCACTTAAAAAAATTTTTTAGGGGTGCCTGGGTGGCTCAGTTGGTTAAGCGACTGCCTTCAGCTCAGGTCATGATCTCAGGGTCTTGGGATCAAGCCCCACATCGGGCTCCCTGCTCCGCTGGAAGCCTGCTTCTCCTTCTCCCACTCCCCCTGCTTGTGTTCCCTCTCTCGCTGTGTCTCTCTCTGTCAAATAAATAAAATCTTTAAAAAAAAAAAAAAA
>NW_027700596.1:0-345 GCF_054177405.1 Leptonychotes weddellii | reverse complement strand
TGCCTTCACATTGTCTCTCCTCTGTGCCAAGCTCCTGGTCCAAACTGCCCCCTTTATAAGGACACCAGCCACATTGGCTTAGGATCCACCTTAAGGACCTCATCTTAACTCAGATTACCTTTCTAAAGGCCCTATCTCCAAACAAGGTCACATTCTGAGCTACCGGGGGTTATGAATTTAGGGACTGAATTATGGAGCCCAGCTCAACCCCCAGTGGCCGTAGCCGTCTCAGGCACTGCCCACCTGCAGCCAGGCTCAGGATCTTGTTCTGAGCCGACGGGGTGGCCCGCACTTGGTAATGCTCCTGACAACACGGGGGTGTCAGGAATGCTTTTCTGCTCTGAG
>NW_027700595.1:0-345 GCF_054177405.1 Leptonychotes weddellii | reverse complement strand
GGCCCCTCCCCACTGCAGGGCCCCTCCCCGCTGCCCCGGCCCCCTCCCCGCTGCACTGGGCCCCTCCCTGCTGCACGGGCCCCTCCCCGCTGCCCAGATTCTCCCAGGTACGGCCCTCCCCTCATTTGTATACCAAAGTATACAAATCAACACCCAAAAGGGCGCCCTTAAAGGATGTCTGTTGAAGCATCGGTGACTGTGCGCGCCGCCAGAGCCATGCCCCGTGCGTGCAGCAGGAAGCGGGTGGTGACCGCGGGCGTGCAGTGGCGGGTGTGCGGGGACGGCGTGGCCTCTCTCGTGGCAATCCCAGCCACTGCTCTGGTTCCCGTGGCCACGAGGTTGGGA
>NW_027700594.1:0-345 GCF_054177405.1 Leptonychotes weddellii | reverse complement strand
GAAAATTTTAATAAGCAGTTTCCTACAGATAGTGGATCTGTGGAAGATTTGTGTACGGGTACGGTTTCCTATCTTTATAATGAGCGAGTACAACTTCTGCAACAGTGGAAAAGACTCTTGAGGTTGGTTTTTAAATATGTAGCAATAACACTTATACATAATTGCTACTATGTGCCAGGCACTGTCCCAGTGCTGTTCCTGTATCCCTCCTCACTGTTAAGGCAAGAGCCTAATAGAATGGTGTGAGACTCTGGCCCTAGACCCATCATTGCAGGGGCCACCAAGCTCAGAATGGCTGAAATGACCCCTTGACCCTTCTGCAGGAAAAATGCCTGCGAGCCCACC
>NW_027700593.1:0-345 GCF_054177405.1 Leptonychotes weddellii | reverse complement strand
AGAGAGGAGAGGAGAGGAGAGAGGAGAGGAGAGGAGAGGAGAGGAGAGGAGAGGAGAGGAGAGGAGAGGAGAGGAAAAGAAAGGAAAGGAAACACAGGAAAAGGAGAGGAGAGGAGAGAGAAGAAGACTACTTAGTTTAAAGATCGTCACCTCATGCTAACATTTAAGAACATAACCAAAAGCCCAGAATGCTACCCAAGATTATGCCTAAGAGGGTATATGACCTAGGACCTCCTCATAAAAGTTCCAATTCCCACCAAATAACACCACTTGTCTTCTTGATAGATATAAACAGGATCTACCTAAAAGAAGTTATCAAGGGCCATATGCTTTGGGGAGGGAGAG
>NW_027700592.1:0-6363 GCF_054177405.1 Leptonychotes weddellii | reverse complement strand
AAAAAAAGATACTGCTGGAAGAAACAAATTTGTTGGAGTGCCTACTGGTACAACCACTTTGGGAAACTATTCGGTATTGTCTACTGAATTTGAATATATACAGACTTTATGAACTAGTAATTCTACTCCCAGCTATATACCACATAGAAAATATATGTATAGATGCACCAAGGATGTTCATAGCATTATTGTGTATAATAACCCCAAACTGGAAACAGTACAATGCCCATCAGCAGTGAGATGGATAAACTGTTATATATTCATAGAATGGAATACTACACAGCAATGAAAGTAAACCAATTATAAGCATATACAATGGCATGATGAATCTCAAAAACATAACATTAAAGAAAAGAATGTAGATCCAAAAGAATACATTTTGCATAATTTCATTTGTATAAAGTTCAAGAACAGTGGAGAAGGAGGGAACCTATGGTGTTGTTAGAAATTAGGATAGTGGCTTCCTTCACTGCAATGACAGGGAGGAGTTTCTACCTGGATGGAGCTTAACTGGCCTCCAGGTTGCTGAGCAGGAGACCATATATCCCAGAGGAAGGAGAGAAAACTATCCTCTTTGACCTGAGAGGAAAGTCAGACCCACTAAGGGACAAGAGGGCAGAGGTGACTCCATGTCCTGAAACATAACTACTTTTTTTATTTTTACCTTTCGTAATAAAATTTCAGATAAAAATGTCATTGGCATGCATCCTGTCTACTAATGTACTCACTATCACTGTAAATTCTGTTTCTTTTTTTTGTTTGAGAGAAACAAACATTTGTGTGGTATTATACATTCTAGTTTGTAAGTCATGCTCATATGTTTTATCTCATGTGGAGTATTACTCTGAGAATTAAAGACAATGTCAAAATGCCTCTATCATTTTGTCTGACTAGAGTGATCATTCATTACAAAACTATGAAGTGGGTAGGGCAGGTAAAAAGTGTCTTTACTTTCTTTTTGAGGAATCAAAAAGAAAAAAAGTCTCAAACTCAGCTCCTCTTTTTTTAAAAAAAAACTTTAACATATAGTGTATTATTAGTTTCAGAGGTAGAGTTCAGTGATTCATCAGTCTTATATAATACCCAGTGCTCATTATATCACGTGCCCTCCTTAATGTCCATCATCCAGTTACCCCAACCTCCCACCCCTCTCTTTAGCAACCTTCAGTTTGTTTCCTATGATTAAGAGTCTCTTATGGTTTGTCTCCCTCTCTGATTTCGTCTTGTTTTATTTTTCCCTGTCTTCCCCATGATCCTCTGTTTGGTTTCTTAAATTCCACATATGAGTGAGATCGTATGATACTTGTCTTTCTCTGTTTGACTTATTTTATTTAGCATGATACCTCTAGTTCCATCCATGTCATTGCAAATGGCTAGATTTCATTTTTTTGATGGCTGAGTAGTATTCCATTGTATACATATACCACATCTTCTTTATCCATTCATCTGTCGATGGACATCTGGACTTGTTCCATAATTTGGCTATTGTGGACATTGCTGCTATAAACATTGGGGTGCAGGTGCCCCTTTGGATCACTACATTTGCATCTTTGGGGTAAATACCTAGTAGTGCAATTGCTGGGTCATAGGGTAGCTCTATTTTTAACGTCTTGAGGAACCTCCGTACTGTTTTCCAGAGTGGCTGCACCAGCTTGCATTCCCACCTACAGTCCGCATCCTCGCCAACATCTGTCATTTCCTGACTTGTTAATTTTAGCCATTCTGACCAGTGTGAGGTAGTATCTTATTGTGGTTTTGATTTGTAGTTCCCTGATGCTGAGTGATGTGGAGCATTTTTTCATGTGTCTGTTGGCCATTTGTATGTCTTTTTTGGAGAAATGGCTGTTCATGTCTTCTGCCCATTTCTTGACTGGATTATTTGTTCTTTGGGTGTTGAGTTTGATAAGTTCTTTATAGATTTTGGATACTAGCCCTTTATCTGATAAGACATTTGCTATTCTGAACACCTGTGAACTCAACCGGTGTCAAACTCAGCTCTTCTGACACTAAATTCTGTGTTCTTCAATCTGAAAGCAGTTTGGATAATGTATCATATATAATAAAGAAAACCAAACAGCTGATTTAACAATTGAAATACAAAATGAGCAGACAATGCTGTACCATAAACCCCACATCAGATGCATCCCTGGGCATGTCCAAGTAATAGTCACCTTTGGTCTTGTTCTAAAGTCCAGCTCAGAGGGCTTTCCTGTGATTAGGAGGAGCTTATCTATTGGTGGGTCAATAACTGCTTCCATAAAACACCATTCCTGTTTCCTGAGAATTATAGCCATAATCATATGTAAATACCTAAAATGATGTAAATTGCATGGTGTAGAATCTGCAATGAGGATAATAACATTTTTAGCATTTTTTTCTTGCCCTATTAAAATGGGAGGTCTGCTTTTGACTTATAAATCACTGTAGCATAGAAATGCAATCAGGGAACCCAAAAATCCAGTGATGGGGCAGATGCAGTGTTGGGTACCCCACTGTACCTGCCCCCACAAATGCAGTTATTGGTTATTTCTCTTTGTTCTATTTTCTTTCTTTTTTTTTTTTAAGATTTTATTTATTTACTTGACAGAGAGAGAGAGACAGTGAGAGAGGGAACACAGGCAGGGGGGAGTGGGAGAGGGTGAAGCAGGCTTCCCGAGGAGCAGGGAGCCTGATGCGGGGCTCGATCCCATGACCCTGGGATCATGACCTGAGCCGAAGGCAGACGCCTAACGACTGAGCCACCCAGGCGCCCCTCTTTGTTCTATTTTCTATCAAAACCTGATCTTATTCTCCCTCAGTCATTTTTCCCCTTACTGTGAATTAAAACCAACATACCATCTTTCCCAGGGAATTTTACACACTAAAACTTTTGCCAATTATTAATTACAGAATTAATGTCTTTTCTGTATAAAAGAAATTTCAGGTGCAGATAATCAATGGGTGGGGCATCCTTAACTTTTGCACTTGAATTTGCACTGACTGTCTGTGTTTTGGAAGAATTATGCCCATGAGTTATGGCTCCATTTGTGAACTGCCAACTGACCTCATTTAATTTTTAGTAGCACAAGAAAATTTTAGGATGACTAGTTAAGGGCTATACTATTTGGAAATGTTACTGCTGTACATACTTCTTAAAATATTAGAGTAACTCTGAGCAATCTTTTAGCTTCAAGGAGGGAAGATTGATTATGATATCTTTTACTTTACTATGTCCATATCTGAAAAATGAATCCAAGAGTCACTACAAGAAAGATATGAGTACTGTCAAAATGCATCTGCTTGGGGAACAGAGAAAGGCTTGAAAGTGTGAAAACAAAGGCTTATTTCCTTTTCCTTAGAAGTTGTGTTTGAGTATAAAGTATGCATGTATACTTTCATTTTTTATTAATTTAGCATTGTATAAAATTTGTATTAATTGCTTTAATCTTTCAAAACCAAAATTTTGTCTATATGGTTTCAGAATCCAAAGCTTAGCTTGAGCCTAGAGTTAAAGAGTATTTAGAAGTGCCTGGACCGGATGAGGTTCATACATTTTCAGACTGATCAATTTTAGTGATTTTAGAATCTGATTTGACTGTCTCTGTTGCTTGTATTTTACCTGAGCTCCCGATTTGGGAAAAGCGCTGGAATGTATATAAGTACAGTTTATCATAGTCTTCTAACATCATATCAAGATAAATTTGCCTAAGAGTGTAGGTTTTACCATCAGGCCATGCACACTGTGGTAGTTTATGTAGACAAATTAGTTTTTTAAGTACAGTTGAATTTTATTAGCTATTTTTTTTTAAAGATTTTATTTATTTATTTGACAGAGACAGAGATAGCGAGAGCAGGAACACAAGCAGCGGGAGTGGGAGAGGGAGAAGCAGGCTTCCCGCTGAGCAGGGAGCCCGATGCGGGGCTTGATCCCAGGACCTGGAATCATGACCTGAGCCGAAGGCAGACGCTTAACGACTGAGCCACCCAGGCGCCCTTATTAGCTATTTTTTAACTGCTTGCCAACAGGATTGGTGATTATCTTGCCTCTACTTGAGTCCATGGCAATGCTACTTTAGTACCTGGCCACCTTTAGACTTTTGGGTGGGCTCCTGGCTTCATTAATTGCAGCACCCTCAGCAGAATGGAAATGCAGGAACCTTGGTTCAAAAAACAGGAAAAACGAGTTTCATTAAATGTACTAAAACATATGGTGTTCTGCAGTCTCTCTCTCTATTTGTCATGCTGTTTTTTATTTGCTGTTTGTTGTCATTCCAAGTAAGGAAATATTAAATCAAATTATTAGTATGAATTTTATCATTTCTATCTAGGTTGTGCAATGTCAACTTTAAAGGTAAATATAAGAGCATTTAACTTGTATACAGACTCACTGAAATTAAACAACACTTAGTAGCTTCTTTAAGCATTTGTATTTTATTCTTGCCAGAACAGTAGACACACTGCACAATTAACTCAAGTGTTTTAATTCCACTTCTTGATACACACATATTCTACCAACACTTTCCACTTCTGGTTTATGGTGGAGTCAGGAAGGACTAAAAGGAAAAAGAACTATGGATTGCCACATCTTTTCCTTCCTTTTTCTATTATCATTTTTAGCCCAAGTGGCTGGCTTACAGGAGAGTAAAGAATATGATAGGGTTCCTTGGTTGTTCATGTTTCTTAAAACACTATTGCCTTCATGTTATGCTTGAAGCAAGTTCAAGTCCAAATGGAAAGCATGGTCTGTCAGGGCTCTCAGCATCTCTGTTTACTCAGTTGTGGACATACACACTTACACCTTGTACTTGGCACTAAGTCTCTCTGAAATCCCACCCATCGTGGTTTCACTGGCATTTTATGCTCATGGGACATCGCTAACGCTGTATGTAAATGGGATGGCAAGGAGCAGCACACAGACTGTGTGTATCTCCTCTATACATGTGTATCCTCCATCATCCTATCAGATTTCACTTACAAAACAGTGTGTTTTTTTTTTTTTAAGATTTATTTATTTATTTGAGAGAGAGAGGGAGCTAGTGTGTGCAAGCTATGAAAGGTGCAGAGGGAGAGGAAGACAAGCAGGCTCCCTGCTGATCATAGAGCCAGTCATGGGGCTCAATCCCAGGACCCTGAGATCACAACTTGAGCCAAAACCAAGAGTTGGATGCTTAACTGACTGAGCCACCAGACACCCCCCAAATAATGTTTAAAGATAAATTATTAAGAACTTTGAGGTGGCAATAACAGAGCATGATATCAAGCATGCAGCTCTTGTAAGCACTGAGTTCTGTGCTGTTGTTCAGGTCACACACCCAGGGAGCTGGCTCTGAATGTGATCGGGGAACTATAATGAAGGTGATTTGTTGCCAAAATGTAATTCAGAAGGGTATCTACTATAATTTGCTTATATATTGATGATTTATTCCCATCAGGTGTACACATTTTTTCCTTTGCTGTGGAACAAAAGCACGCCTTAGTTTGAAAGTTAAGGTGAAACTCAGCATCCCCAATCAAAATGCACAGGTTTCTATACTTTGGATTGATGCTCATACTCTAGAGGCACCTCCACTCTCTTCTTCTTTTATTTAGGAACACAAAAACATAATACTAATTCAATATCAGGATATATTTACAAGATGGAGTGAGGGCATTCACTAAGCACAGGCGAAGAGCCAAGTCATATAAAAGAAAACTTTTAATGTTGTTCAAAAATTAGCTCTGATAAGGGTCATAGACTGATTCCTTTGAATCCAGTTTCTTCTCTATATCCTGAAATGTCACTGCCTATTTTAGCTCCCAGGATCCTGCCTGACCTGTGGGCCTTCAGACTCAACCTCTAGTATGTTCTTCACCATGACACCGAAGTGATTTCTGTAGAAAATACAGCCAATCTAGGTGTTCCATGCCTACAATATTTTGCTGGATTTTTGATATCTTCACGATAATCAATGTCCTTAATGGTTTGACCCTACCTACTTCTCCTGCCTCCGAGGTAGCCTATCACCCTTCAGACAATGTACAATTATTTAAATACATTTGCTCTCTCATCTCTCTATATCTCTCTCTACTGCCTGGAAAACTCTACCCAATTTTTTTTCTTTTTTTTTTTAATTTTATTTATTATGTTATGTTGATCACCATACATTACATCATTAGTTTTTGATGTAGTGTTCCATGATTCATTGTTTGTGTATAACACACAGTACTCCATTCAATACGTGCCCTCTTTAATACCCATCACCAGGCTAACCCATCGCCCCACCCACCTCCCCTCTAGAACCCTCAGTTTGTTTCTCAGAGTCCATAGTCTCTCATGGTTTGTCTCCCCCTCCGATTTCCTCCCCTTCATTTTTCCTTTCCTACTATCTTCTTTTTTTTTTTTTT
>NW_027700591.1:0-345 GCF_054177405.1 Leptonychotes weddellii | reverse complement strand
CATAAACTATTATTGTAAAATACTTTTAACCAGAATGTTATAAAATGGAAAGAAGAGTTCGATTCCCTAACCCTAAAAATTACTAAGAACTTCTAGATGAGAAGAACCATTGCCTATGTATATATTTTTAAGTGCATAGTCATAGCACAAAAGGTACTTTAAATATAAAACCGTAGCTGGTGTAGCCAAATTACGGAAAGAGCCAAGATGCCCATCGACAGATGAATGGATAAAGAAGATGTGGTATATATATATACAATGGAATATTATGCAGTCATCAGAAAAACGAAATCTTGCCATTTGCAACGACGTGGATGGAACTAGAGGGTATTATGTTAAGTGAAA
>NW_027700590.1:0-345 GCF_054177405.1 Leptonychotes weddellii | reverse complement strand
AGACAGAGAGCGTGAGAGGGAGGAGGGTCAGAGGGAGAAGCAGACTCCCTGCCAAGCAGGGAGCCCGATGCGGGACTCGATCCAGGGACTCCGGGATCATGACCTGAGCCGAAGGCAGTCGCTTAACCAACTGAGCCACCCAGGCGCCCATGGAAAGAAGAGGTTTAAAGCATCACATTTACAAAAAAAAAAAAAAAAAAAAAAGCTTGGTGCCACATGGAGTAAGAAGACAATAGCTGTTGATAAGGACTTTATTTAAAAAGATAACATATATCTAGTCTTTGTTTCTGGAGATGACATCAGGACAAGATGCCATTCCAGTCTCCTAAAAAAATGACCAATCAG
>NW_027700589.1:0-345 GCF_054177405.1 Leptonychotes weddellii | reverse complement strand
CTGAGCCGAAGGCAGTCGCTTAACCAACTGAGCCACCCAGGCGCCCTAAAATAAAATTTTTAAAAAAAGAATGTCCACTTTCACCACTGCTATTTAACATTATACTGTAAATTCTAGCCAGAGCAATTAGGTGGAAGAATAAATAGAAAATATACAAATTAGAAAAGAAGAAGTGAATTATCTCTAGAGCCAGATAACATGACCCTATGTAAAGAAAATCCCAAAGAATCTTAAATAAAACTGCTAGAGCTAATAAATTTGGAAAAGATGCAATATACAAAATCAACAATCAAAAACTAGTTGTCTTTCTATACCAGCAATGAAAAATCCAAAAGGGAAATTAAG
>NW_027700588.1:0-345 GCF_054177405.1 Leptonychotes weddellii | reverse complement strand
TTGGGAGTGACCCTCTTTGAATGTCGTTTTCCCCTATGTGAAAGGGGGAGTCCCCCACCCCAACCACCTGCCTCTGAGGTTCAGTAATGCCCACCACCCAGTGGTCTTGCCTGAAAGCATAACCTTAGTCAAGCCATTTCCCCACCATGAGAAGCTTGAACTTATCACAATGTACTCAAACTACAATGATTTTTTTTTTTGTGCCACTGTGTGTCTGGCTGCAGGAATTCAAAAGAAATGTTAATTTTGTGATTCTCCCCTTAAAACAATTTGCAATCTATACAGGACTTGGAGGAGAGAGGAAGAAGTCTTATGTCGTCAACTTAAAATTAAAAGTGTTTCTTT
>NW_027700587.1:0-345 GCF_054177405.1 Leptonychotes weddellii | reverse complement strand
TTTTTTTTTTTTTTAAAGATTTTATTTATTTATTTGAGACAGAGAGAATGAGAGAGACAGCACATGAGAGGGGGGAGGGTCAGAGGGAGAAGCAGGCTCCCTGCCAAGCAGGGAGCCCGATGCGGGACTCGATCCAGGGACTCCAGGATCATGACCTGAGCCGAAGGCAGTCGCTTAACCAACTGAGCCACCCAGGCGCCCTGCATTTGTTTTTCTGATCACAATTAAATTCAAACATCTTTTCAAATGTTGTTGGCCACTGTATTTGCTTCTCTGTGCATTGCTACTTCATATTCTTTTTAATGGAGGTTTTTATTGTCTTATCAACTTATAAGAGGATTGTTA
>NW_027700586.1:0-345 GCF_054177405.1 Leptonychotes weddellii | reverse complement strand
TGTTTTACCTGCTGTAACTCAATTAGTTTCTTTAAAAATTATACCAATTAGGTGTTACTATTATTCCATTTTAAAGATGAAATTATAAGCCACAAATATGTAATAATTTGCTCAAGTGCATACAGTTGGTAATAAATTAATACAGGTTACAAATTTAGGCTCCAGAAGATAGTACATGTAGCTACTATATTATATCAAAAAGAAAATTTAACAGAAAAGAAAATCCATCAACTAAGGAAAACAAAAAGAAAGGCACAACTCAAGATTAAGAAACTGTACCTGTGTTTCTTAAATGCTAATTTGCCTTTGGGTCTAATCTGCAAAGAAGAGTCGCTAGGTCTTTTA
>NW_027700585.1:0-345 GCF_054177405.1 Leptonychotes weddellii | reverse complement strand
ACTTGACAAAAGTCAACATCCATCTGTGATAAAAACTCTCAACAAATTGGGTATAGAGGGAGCATACCTCAACATAGAAATACCATATATGACAAGCCCACAGCTAACAATACTCAGTGGTGACAAGTTGAAAACTGGGCGCCTGGGTGGCTCAGTTGGTTGAGCGACTGCCTTCGGCTCAGGTCATGATCCTGGAGTCTCGGGATCGAGTCCCGCATCGGGCTCCCTGCTCGGCAGGGAGTCTGCTTCTCCCTCTGACCCTCCCCCCTCTCATATGCTCTCTCTCTCATTCTCTCTGTCTCAAATAAATAAATAAAAAATAAAATCTTTAAAAAAAAAAAAAAG
>NW_027700584.1:0-345 GCF_054177405.1 Leptonychotes weddellii | reverse complement strand
CAGCTGCAACAGTTTCTTAGGCTTCTCTGTGAGCTCCAACTGCTTGTTTCTCCTCCACTGCTTTAGTTTAAGACAAGGTTGTTGGTGACTGTTTTCCTTCTCTGCAGACTTTAATTCCTATGTTAAACTCCTGATTTCTTTTTTCTTTTTTTAAAGTTTGTTTATTTATTTATTTTTAATCTCTATACCCAATGTGGGGCTCGAACTCAAGATCAAGAGTTGCAGGCCCTTCTGACTGAGCCAACAGGTGCCCCTAAACTCCTGATTTCTTTCTTTCTTCATTTTTTTTTAAGATTTTATTTATTTATTTATTAGAGAGCGAGCGAGAGAGAAACAGCATGTGAG
>NW_027700583.1:0-345 GCF_054177405.1 Leptonychotes weddellii | reverse complement strand
TTTTTTTTTATTTTTTATTTTTTTAAAGATTTTATTTATTTATTTGAGACAGAGAGAATGAGATACAGAGAGCATGAGAGGGAGGAGGGTCAGAGGGAGAAGCAGACTCCCTGCCGAGCAGGGAGCCCGATGCGGGACTCGATCCAGGGACTCCAGGATCATGACCTGAGCCGAAGGCAGTCGCTTAACCAACTGAGCCACCCAGGCGCCCCTAAAAATAACATTTTTAAAGAAATAATCTGTACCTATATAAAATTGACAAAGTATTAATATCTAGGCCAAAGGAAAAAAGAAAATATATCATGAGTGATATATTAGTAAAATAATTAAACTCTCAAGAACCAA
>NW_027700582.1:0-345 GCF_054177405.1 Leptonychotes weddellii | reverse complement strand
CACTACATCTAAAACTAATGATGTAATGTATGGGGATTAACATAAGAATTAAAAAAAAAATAAGGATCTAAAAAAAAAAAAAAAAGAATTTCTGATGTTTATATGGATATTGGCCCTGACTAAAACATGTTCTTTTCGTATACATTCTTGTTAAATAATCCTCTCCTGCAAATAATCAAATTTTCAAAATTATACAAACAAAACATAAAGTGTTTTCCCACTATATTCACACAATGAATTAAAAAGCTGAAACCTAGAATATCAGCTATGGACCTAAAGTTCTACAATTAATTATCATACAGAATAGAAATAGATATACAACAAGTAAAGTGTTTAACAATGGAT
>NW_027700581.1:0-6363 GCF_054177405.1 Leptonychotes weddellii | reverse complement strand
ACGATGGACTCTGAAAAACAAACTGAGGGTTCTAGAGGGGAGGGGGGTGGGAGCATGGGTTGGACTGGTGGTGGGTATTGAGGAGGGCACGTTCTGCATGGAGCACTGGGTGTTATGCACGAACAATGAATCATGGAACACTTCATCTAGAACTAATGATGTAATGTATGGGGATTAACATAAGAATAAAAAAAAAATTCTCTGAAAAATGAAAAAATAAAAATGGTAAAGTAGAACTATCTGCATCAGATTAAAATTCATAAAAATACACTTTTTATTGTTTAGTAAGATAAAATGTCCATGTACATTCAGGAATTTATAATTAATAACACTTCCTGAACATTTTTTGCCACGATTCTAAGTATGACGTATTTTATAAGACAGTTTAGAATAAAGCACTACAAATGAGTAAAATGATGTCTTCCTGGGTATGTTATTTTAATTTATGTATGTGGGATTAATAATACGGCTCCATCCAAAAGTATCTCTAAAACGGGTGATACGTAATATACTACCTTAAGCCATCACAAGCACATCTGTGATTTCGTCATTTAAGCAACTACTACAAAGATATCAAAAAAGATGTTGTTACCTTTTAATTTTTTTTTAAAGATTTGATTTTCTTTATTTGACAGAGAGAGACACAGCGAGAGAGGGAACATAAGCAGGGGGAGTGGGAGAGGGAGAAGTAGGCTCCCCACCGGGCAGGGAGTCCGAGGCGGGGCTCGATCCCAGGACCCAGGGATCACGACCTGAGCCGAAGGCAGACGCTTAACGACTGAGCCACCCAGGCGCCCCTGTTGTTACCTTTTATTACATTTTAAATGGCAAAGCTGCAGGCAGACAACTACTTTTATTTTACCTTCAGAGAAAAGGATTCCAATTAACTTTTTAAATTAAAAGTGGACATGAAAGGAAACTGCTTTTTGTTTTGTTTTGCCTCCTTTCATCTTTTTTTGTAAGGGAGCATTTTTGCTCCGCAAGTGTCAATTCAGAAGAATACCAAGGTTATAACGATAAATTTAACAGAAGTGCCCGTAGATATCTTCTAATCCAACCTCTCATCTTACAGATGAGGACACTGAAGCTTAGAGTACAGCAAGGGCTAGAATTCAGAATTCCTAACTCAGCAGAAGGTATTTAAATTAGGAATCTAGGGTAATGAATGCTCTGTTGTAAATCTAGGAGACTTGGAGATCTCTATTTATGGTTCAAATATCAGTATGGATCTTGTTCTTTTGAGCTGACATGCAGAGTGTGCTCATTAATACAGGTGTGGCCTGTCCACACTGAGTATCGAACAACTCACTTCCTCTGGCCAGTATCTATTACTTCAGGTTAGGGAAGACCTGTGCTGTAAGGACTGACCAGAGTCAGAATCTCAGGTAAAGAAAATATACTGATTAACCTCCCCTTACCATCTAGCTCCAAAAGCAGGGAGGCATGCACTAACATGAAAGAAAATTCAAAGTCTACCTCATTGAAAGAAATCATTTTCTAGACAGGCTGAAAGTGACTGCAGGAACTCTCAGGCATGGGAGGGAGGGGATAAAGACAAATATTCATGGTTAGGCACCGAGAAAAGTTAGACCATATAAAGCACAAAGCAGTGAAACCTGAGGTCAGTCAACAACCCTCTGAAGCACTGAAAGGGATAGTCCGGTGCAGGTATAGACAAATATCCCAAGGAGGAAATCAAGGCACCCTGGGAATGCATTCTAGAAAAAAGGAATAATAGACTCAAGATGCAGAAAGCTAAACTCAAGTCTAACGGGAATGCAAATCCTTCTTTTACCTTAATCATAAAACGAAGACACACATATCAGTCAATATATGAAATCAGAGGGATGTATGTGTAAAATATTTGTAATATATATTTTACAAATAAGGAAGACTGTCTAGTTAACAGGGCAAATCTATTTGAAATGGTCACATCTAAGTTCTCACCAGAGCTGAAATATTATTTTTTAAGTAAACTCTACCCCCAATGTGGGGCTCAAACTGACAACCCTGAAATGAAAGTCACGTGTTATACCAACTGAGCCAGCCAGGCATCCCTGAGCTGAAATATTTCTAATAAGGAAGTGAAATATATCACAGTTTACATCTGGGTAAATATCAGCACTTGGGTCATAACACATATACACTGACGAAGGCATTGAAAATATTGATAATAACCAATAAAGAATACTCAACCAGAAAAAGAGCGTATTGGGCTTTTTCAGACTCATGCCTATTCTTCTCTAAAAGCCAAAGAGGAAGATTATGCAGCTACATTAAGCCTTAAGACACCAGGACAGAGAATATATATAGTTCACACTATAAACTCTAGGGCTTCCAAAACATCAGGCTCTTTTAGATTTAAGTCTTAAATAACTAAAAACTATTTTAAAACAAACACCCATTTTTACAAATGTTGAGAATGCAAATGAACTCTATAAAGAGATAAGTATTCATACCTGAAATCATAAAGCATGGGACAGCAAGAGAAACATCACTCGCTACTCTCCAAGTCAAAACATAGAAAAGAGATGAATTTACTAACTTGCAATTATTATTTTTTTTAATTAAAAAAATAAAAGCAGCTTTCCTTTCCGATCTGCCATCTGCGGTGGAACCGCCGCCAAGATGCAGATTTTCGTGAAAACTCTTATGGGGAAGACCATCACTCTCGAGGCTGAACCCTCGGATACAATAGAAAATGTAAAGGCCAAGATTCAGGATAAGGAAGGAATTCCTCCTGATCAGCAGAGATTGATCTTTGCTGGCAAGCAACTGGAAGATGGACGCACTCTGTCTGACTACAACACTCAAAAGGAGTCCACTCTTCATCTTGTGTTAAGACTTCGTGGTGGTGCTAAGAAAAGGAAGAAGTCTTATACCACTCCCAAGAAGAATAAGCATAAGAGAAAGAAGGTTAAACTGGCCTTCCTGAAATACTAAGCATACTTCCTGAAATAATAAGCATAAGAGAAAGAAGGTTAAACTGGCCTTCCATCCACTATAAGGTGGATGAGAATGGCAAAATCAGTCGCCTTCGTTGGGAGTACCCTTCAGATGAGTGTGGTGCTGGAGTTTTCATGGCTAGCCGCTTCGACAGACATTATTGTGGCAAATGTCTGACTTACTGCTTCAACAAACCAGAAGACAAGTAACTGTATATGGGTTAATAATAAAAGACATGGGGCACCTGGGTGGCTCAGTTGGTTAAGTGACTGCCTTCGGCTCAGGTCATGATTCCGGAGTCCCGGGATCGAGTCCCACATCGGGCTCCCTGCTCAGCGGGAAGTCTGCTTCTCCCTCTGACCGTACCCCCTCTTGTGCTCTCTCTTTCTCACTCTCTCTCTCAAATAAATAAAATTTAAAAAAAAAATAATAATAATAAAAGACATGAACAACAACAACAAAAGCCACTCAGAGGGTCTAGTGACCTAGATGAAGGTGGGACACCATCAAGCTAATTTTCAGAGTATAGACATTTTATACACTTTAGTACTCAAGTCTCTTGGGTCAGAGTAGCAGAGATCTCTGAAAAATAGCTCCCTTCAGCAAATGACTAAAAGATAAACTGTACACTCGATTAGAACATCCTGACTTGTTAAGAATAAAAATGGACTGCCTACGAAGATAAAGTGTAACTCCAGATAATGGAACGAAAACAAATCACAATCTTGAGTAACACAGATATATCTCACAATGTTGAGCAAAAGAAGGCAAAAAATATATATACAGTGATTTTGTTCATATAAAGTGCAAAAACAAGAGTAAATTACACTGTTGAGGGGAGGTATATATAGGTGGTTAAAAAAAAAGGAAAAGAAAATACAATTGCACCAAAAACGGTTAAGATACCTAGGAATAAACCTAACCAAAGAGGTACAAGACCTGTATTGTGAAAACCTAACACTGATGAAAGAAATTAAAGATGACACAAAGAAATGGAAAGACAGTCCATGCTCATGGATTCCAAGAATATTGTTAAAATGTCCCTACTACCCAAAGCAATCTACACATTTATGCAATCCCTATCAAAATACTAACATTTTTCACAGAGCTAGAACAAACAATCCTAAAATTTGTATGGAACCACAAAAGACCCCACATAGCCAAAACAATCTTGAAAAACAAAAGCAAAGGGGCGCCTGGGTGGCTCAGCCGTTTAACGTCTGCCTTCGGCTCAGGTCATGATCCCAGGGTCCTGGGATCGAGTCCCGCATTGGGTTCCTTGCTCGGCAGGGAAGCCTGATTCTCCCTCTCCCACTCCCCCTGCTTGTGTTCCCTCTCTCGCTGTCTCTCTCTCTGTCAAAAAATAAAATCTTTAAAAAAAAAAAAAAGAAAAGCAAAGCTGGAGGCATCACAATTCCGGACTTCAAGTTATACTACAGAGCTGTAGTCATCGAGACAGTATGGTACTGGCACCAAAATAGACACACAGATCAATGGAACAAAATAGAAAACCCAGAAATGAACCCACAATTATATGGTCAATTAATCTTCAACAAAGCAAGAAAGAATATGTAATGGGAAAAGATGATCTCTTCAACAAATGGTGTTGGGAAAACTGGACAGCTACAAGCAAAAGAATGAAACTAGATCACTTTCTCACACTATACACAAAAATAAATTCAAAATGGATTAAACACCAAAAGGTGAGACCTGAAACCATAAAAATCCTAGAAGAGAACAAAGGCAGTAACTTGTTTGACATCAGCCATAACAACTTCTTTCTAGATTATGTCTTCTGAGGCAAGAGAAAGAAAAGCAAAAATAAACTATTGGGACTACATTAGAAAAAAAGATTCTGGGGCGCCTGGGTGGCTCAGTTGGTTAAGCGACTGCCTTCGGCTCAGGTCATGATCCTGGAGTCCCAGGATCGAGTCCCGCATCGGGCTCCCTGCTCGGCGGGTAGTCTGCTTCTCCCTCTGACCTTCCTCCCTCTCATGCTCTCTGTCTCTCATTCTCTCTCTCTCAAATAAATAAATAAAATCTTTAAAAAAAAAAAAAAAAGAAAAAAAAGATTCTGCACAGAGAAGCAAACTATCAACAAAAGTAAAAGGCAGCCGATGGGGTGCCTGGGTGGCTCAGTCGTTAAGCATCTGCCTTCGGCTCAAGTCATGATCCTAGGGTCCTGGGATCAAGCCCCGTGTTGGGCTCCCTACTCAGCGGGAAGCCTGCTTCTCCCTTTCCCACAAGTAGGGGTACTTGTGTTCCCTCTCTTGCTGTGTCTCTCTCCGTCAAATAAATAAATAAAATCTTAAAAAAAAAAAAAAGTAAAAGGCAGGTGGGGTGCCTGAGTGGCTCAGCCGGTTAAGCACCTGACTCTTGATTTCAGCTCAGCTCATGATCTTGGGGTCGTGAGACTGAGTCCAGCACTGGGCTTGGTGCTCACCAGCGAGTCTGCTTAGGATTCTCTCTCTCTCTCTCTCCCCACCCCACCCCCAGCTCGGGCACATGCTCTCTCCCTCTCTAAAATAAATAAGATAAAATAAAATATATGAAGGATTTGTAAAACTCAACACCCCAAAAATGAATAATCCAATTAAGAGACAGGCAGAAGACATAAATAGACATATTTCCAAAAAAGACATATAGACATCCCAACAGACATTAAAAAAGGCTCAATATCACTTAACATCACGGAAATGCAAATCAAAACTACAATGAGAGATTACTTCACACCTGTCAGAATGACTAAAATCAACAACACAAGAAACAACAGGTGTTCTCGAGGATGTAGAGGAAGAAGAACCTTCATGCAATGTTAGTGGGAATGCAAACTGGCACAGTTTCTCTGGAAAACAGTATGGAGGTTCCTTAAAAAGTTAAAAATAGAACTACTCTACAATTTGGCAACTGCTCAACTAGGTATTTACCCAAAGAATAAAAAAAATAGTAATTCAAAGGGATATATGCACCCTGACACTTATAGCAGCATTATCTACAATAGCCAAATTACAGTAACAGCCCAAATGTCCACCAACTGATGAATGGATAAAGATGTGGTATATATTACTCAGCCACAGGGCGCCTGGGTGGCTCAATCATTGGGCATCTGCCTTCGGCTCAGGCCATGATCCCGGGGTCCTGGGATTGAGCTCCACATCGGGCTCCCTGCTCCGCGGGAAGCCTGCTTCTCCCTCTCCCACTCCCCCTGCTTGTGTTCCCTCTCGCTGTGTCTCTCTCTGTCAAATAAATAAATAAAATCTTTAAAAAAAAAAAAAAAAGAGTTATCTCAAGGATTCCAAAAAGTGGAGATTCATAAGGCAAGAGGGTCAGAAATTGAGCTCTAGCTCATCTGAAAGCTGAATCCAAGTTTTTCTAAAGGCAAAAAAAAGTCCATAAAATTATATCCTTCTTACTTCA
>NW_027700580.1:0-345 GCF_054177405.1 Leptonychotes weddellii | reverse complement strand
GGTTTCACTTATTTGTGGAACTTAAGGAATAGCATGGAGGACATTAGGAGAAGGAAGGGAAAAATGAAGGAGGGGACATTGGAGGGAGAGAAAAACCATGAGAGACTATGGACTCTGAGAAACAAACTGAGGGTTTTAGAGGGGAGGGGGGGGTGGTTAGCCCGGTGATGGGTATTAAAGAGTGCACGTACTGCATGGAGCACTGGGTGTTATATGAAAACAATGAATTGTGGATCACTACATCAAAAACAAATGATGTATTGTATGGTGACTAACATAACATAATAAAATTAAATTAAATTAAAAAAAGGAACAAGAGGCTGTTATAAAAATAGAATATAAAAT
>NW_027700579.1:0-345 GCF_054177405.1 Leptonychotes weddellii | reverse complement strand
CTATGGTATAGCCCTCCCTGGTGTGAATTGCACCTTATGTGACCAACACACTCACTGCCTACACAAATAAAATGAACACAGCCTTACCTATGTCCTCTTATGGACTGGGAAATGAAGATGTTGGCATGTGTATTAGTCAGGTTCTCCTGAAAAACAGAACCAATGGGGTGTGTGTGTGTGTGTAGAGATTTATTAAAAGAAATTGATTCACATGATCATGGAGGCTGGTAAGTCCCAAGATCTGCAGGGTGAGTCACCAACTGGAGACTCAGGAGACCTGATGCTGTAGTTCTAGACTGAAAGGCATCAGGATCAAGACCCAGGAAGAACTGACACATTTCTTTT
>NW_027700578.1:0-345 GCF_054177405.1 Leptonychotes weddellii | reverse complement strand
TGGTGTGATGCTGGGCCCGTGATAACCCTTGAATGTATATTGTGAATGAAGTGGTCGTATTGCGACTCACACTCACTAAGAGGAAAGGCGCAAAGGAGGGCAAAGTGGTAAGGTTTTATTTCCACCCGATTTGAAGTCAAGTCCAGTGTATGTTTGGTCTTGCCGTTGGGGGGCAGGCAATGGCCGGGGCGTGGTTGGGCAGCCTCTGCAACGTTGTTCATGTTCCGCCTCTTGATGGGGATGCTGGTCACCCAAGCGTGTTGGTCATTTTGTGAAAGAAAATTCACCCAGCTCTACATTTATGATTTGTGCGCTTTTCTCTATAGAGTTAGACTTCAGTGAGGT
>NW_027700577.1:0-345 GCF_054177405.1 Leptonychotes weddellii | reverse complement strand
CTAAGGGGGTTACAGATGGCCACATAGCGATCAAATGCCATCATGCCCAGAAGCACACACTCTGTGGCTCCCATGGCAAAGGAAAGAAACATCTGCACGGCACAGGCGGAGAAGGAGATGGTTTTCCTGGGGGTCAGGAAGCTGTCGAGAATGAGGGGGACTGAGGAGGTTGTGTAGCAGATGTCCAGGAAGGAGAGGTTCCCCAGGAAGAAGTACATGGGCATGTGCAGGCGGGAGTCAAGGATGGTCACCAGGATGAGGACCCCATTGCCCAGCAGGATCACTATATACATCAGGAGGATGAGCACAAAGAACGTTTTCTCTAGCTTTGGGTGGTCTGAGAGG
>NW_027700576.1:0-345 GCF_054177405.1 Leptonychotes weddellii | reverse complement strand
CAGATGCCAACCTTGCTGTGTCCTCCCCGGGGCCTGTGAGGTGGGAGTTCTTGAACAGAATGCCCCCGGGAAGAACTCGAGGCTCAGAGGGATGAAGGGCTGGGCGCGATGGAAAGGCCGGGCCCCGGCTTGTGCCCGTGTGCCCGCAGGGTCTGGAGCCCCTCTTCTCCGTGGCTCCACGGCCCCTTCAGCTGTGCCTTGCCGGGGCGGGGGGAAGCCCACGCTCCTGGCAGCAGTCGTCCTCCACCGCCGATGGAGCCAGGAGGGTGTAAATCCTCTCCCTCCTCCAGGGAATCTGCGCGGGAACAGAGGCCCGAGGGGCACCGGGGTGCGGGCAGGGCTGGC
>NW_027700575.1:0-345 GCF_054177405.1 Leptonychotes weddellii | reverse complement strand
GGGAAGTCTTCCCCAATGAGAAAGTGACTTTTGAGCCAGGATCAAAAGCAGTATTTTTCAAACTGTGAGTGGCAACCCATTAGTGGGTCATGAAATCAATTTAGTAGTTGTGACCTAAATTGCTTTTTCAGTGAAATAGAATAGGATTTTAAAGCCTCAGAATGAGGAAATATAGTTTGGGAAATAGAAGTTTCAGCTATCTGGGCGCCTGGGTGGCTCAGTCGTTAAGCGTCTGCCTTCGGCTCAGGTCATGATCTTGGGGTCCTGGGATCAAGCCCCACATTGGGCTCCCTGCTCCGCAGGAAGCCTGCTTCTCCCTCTCCCCTCCCCCTGCTTGTGTCTCTC
>NW_027700574.1:0-345 GCF_054177405.1 Leptonychotes weddellii | reverse complement strand
TTTTTTTTTTTTTTTGAGGTAGTAAAAGACTTAAAAATGAACAAGGGCTTTTGGGATGGTTATTGACGGAGGAAGAAGTAGGGAGGCAGGGCCGGGAATGCAAATAAAATTTATTTGCTATTTGTTATGCACCAGTTTCTTTGCTTTTATCAACTGACTCAGTCTCCAAACAGTGAAGGGAGTGTTTGCCCATTCTACAGATGAGGAAACCGAGGCTCAGATAAACTAAGTATCTTGCCAGTCAGATACAGAAGCTGAGCCCTGGGCTTTTGCCAACCCAACACGGTGCCGTCTATACGCCCACAGTAACTGAGGGGCACAGGGCCTGAGGGGGGTTGCTGGGGT
>NW_027700573.1:0-345 GCF_054177405.1 Leptonychotes weddellii | reverse complement strand
TATTCCTAGATTCTTTTAATTCTATTCCATTGGTCTGTATACCTATCCTTAGGATAGTACCACACTGTTCTAACTATTGTGGCTTTGTAGAATTGTGTGTTGTCCAACTTTGTTCTTCTTTTGTAAGATTTTTTGTGGCTATTCAGGGTTCCCTGCAATTTCATATGTATTTGAGGATTGGCTATTACATATCTGCGCAAAAAGGCTGGTAGAGATTTGATAGAGAGATTGTACTCAATAATCTGTAGCTTGCTTGCATGATATTGCAATCTTACCAAAATTATGACTTCCAATCCATGAACACAGGATGTCTTTCCCATTTATTTAGATCTTCTTTCATTTCTT
>NW_027700572.1:0-345 GCF_054177405.1 Leptonychotes weddellii | reverse complement strand
GCACCTGCCACAACTATGAGGTGCTTCTTCCAGGGAGACACTGGCAACTTGGAGAAGGCAAGAGAGAGTTGGACAGGTGTCTGCCAGCTTCCCTGTTGAAGATGTTTGCATAGGAGCATAGCTAGCCACTAGATATGTGATAAATTAGAACCGTAACCTTCGAGTAGCTGTTTTTATTTATTTATTTTTAAAAGATTTTATTTATTTCATAGAGAGAGAGATAGTGAGAGCAGGAACACAAGCAGGGGGAGCGAGGGAGAGGGAGAAGCAGGCTCCCCGCTGAGCAGGGAGCCTGATGTGGGGCTCGATCCCAGGACTCTGGGATCATGACCTGAGCTGAAGGCA
>NW_027700571.1:0-345 GCF_054177405.1 Leptonychotes weddellii | reverse complement strand
GTTAGTGTTCTGCAAAAGTGATACAGAGAAGATGCAAGAGCATAATGATATGGAGAAGAGTTACAAGAAAAAAAAGAGATATGCAAAACAAGAAAGAATGATTCCAAATCATGGTAAAGCTAAGAGAGAATGTGGCTCTGACATGACAGGACATAGGATGGTAGCTGTTTTATGACTGTAAAAATGATCAAGTAACATTCAAAGAAACACAGTCAGACTCTTAGTAAAGTTCAAGACCTAAAACGAGAGATTTTTTTTTGAAAAATGTTTCTTTCTGTATATTTTGGATACTGACCCTTAATTATTTTATCTCTGAACTTAGATTTTGCATGTGAGGTTTGATGG
>NW_027700570.1:0-6365 GCF_054177405.1 Leptonychotes weddellii | reverse complement strand
TAGTTAATTAACTGCTATAGTTTTAAGTGTTCTCTAACAATAGAGAACAAACTGAGGGTTGATGGAGAGAGGTGGATGGAAGATGGGCTAGATCAGTGATGGGTATTAAGGAGGGCACTTACCATGATGAGCACTGGGTGTTGTATATAAGTGATGAATCACTGAATTCTACTCCAGAAACCAATATTACACTGTATGTTAACTACCTAAAATTTAAATAAAAAGAAAAAAATTGCAATCTGTTGCAGACTAGGATGTTTGTAAAAATCATAAAAATGAATTATTAGAAAAATGAAATAAAAACCAGACTTACAAAATAAAAAAAAAAGAATTGATTTTGTGTAACTGGAATAAAAAAGAGAAATAGGAAAAAAAAAAAAGAAAAGAAAATTCATGGACTGGATTATAGAGGTTGAACTCTCTGAGTCCAAAATTCCAAGTAACTTTGACACAATCCTTGTACTTCTGCCCCTGAGAAATGAATTTGGGGGCTGGAAGAGGGTGAGTTTTTTCTAATTATATCACAGTTTTCTGCTGCTGGTGATTCTTCTGTAGCTCTGTATGGATGGAGGACTCCCTACTGGCCACATTAAAGCAGCAAATGATTGGGATAGAAGCTGAATTTGGGGGAGAACTAAATAGAAAGGATGAGCCACTAATGATATGTAGATATTTAAAAGCATGACTTTGTAAGAAAGGAAGGATGTTTCAGAGAATGCAGGGAAATGTAAGGGGTGCAGGTAGAATCCATCTGTTCTGAGGTCCTGTGTCTCTGCCTTTGATTCAGTGTCCCCAGCTGGGACCCATCCCCACCAGCAAGGCTATGGTAAAATCTTGGTCAATGCAATAAGCTCTAGTTCTGTCACTATGAGGAGCTACATGGCTATGTGATAGTCATAGTACTATTCACCAAATAGTCCCCATTCTCTGCTTTCTGGACAGTTGGTAGACTTGCATTTCTTGGTCACTTTTGGTTGGTTGGAACCATTAACTATTTTTGACCAATAACTGAGAAAACAAAGTGGCAAGTGTCATTTCTGAGCCAGAGTGTGTAATTGTCCATGCAAAATCCCAAGAACTTTCTTTTCCTTTATCACAGGAAGCAGCTATATTCCCGAGAGCAGCTGTTCCTCAATCTAGAATCCCGAGTCTATGAGGCTAAAGCTCTAGCCAGTATGTTATAGATATTTGGCACAGTGAGACACTAACCTTTGTTGTTTTAAGCTACTGATAATTTAGGATTGTTTGCTTCCATAGCATGCATTATCTCATTTGGACTGATACATGCAATAAATCTAAGTCATCACAGGATGGAGAAATGAGTTATGATACAAACACCTAGACCGTTTTCCTAAGGAGAGTCAAACATGTCACCTTGAGATTCTACTGGGACCTCATTCCTCTCTTCTAAACATTGCTCATGAAAGCCATCTTTGAGTTCAGTAAAAATTCTGGGTCTATAACCGAAAGATTTTTCCCCCCTCTGCTACTGACAACAATGGGCTCTGTGTCACCGTAAGAGAGGGTCTTTCTTTTGTGGGTCTCATCCCTGAGCACTGCAAGGGCAGTTGGATCATGGATGCACACAGCACCATTCTCAGTCACGTCAGGAAAGAACGTGGGGACTGGCCTCGGTGGCCCAGATTTCTAGCTCTGGTTCTTCCACTCATCGTGAGGTCGGGGCACATCTTGTCCATTCATGGGACCTGTTTTCCCATCTTTAAAATTCAGGGCTTGCAGCAAGTCTTTGCGGATTCTTGCTGCTCTGATTGTTCTGGAGGTGCTCAGCTTTTCTGTGGGGAGAGAGGGGCTTACCTGGCTGGGCGAGCACCTGGTGCTGAAGGTGTCCACTGTAAACAACAGGTGCAGAAGTGCTGCGGAGACCTTCAGGATGGAGAGTGCAGATGCGAGCTTCAGTGTGCCAACTGGGGGTTTGTGGCTCAGCCTCTTGGCAACACTGGCTGTTCTGCCCACTTTTAAAAAAGAGCCCAGAAGGTGGCAGCTTCCAGGGAAGCCTTTGTCTGGCCAGGGTCATAACAAGTCAGGAAGACAGATGCCCTTAACTGCTGACCAAGTCCCAGGTCCCAGCAAGTTAACAGGACATAAGAGGAAAACTAGGGTGTGTGTATGTGTTTTGGGGGGCACTAGGCACATTTGTCATCCATCCCGGGGCTCCAAGTGTAGAATGTGCGCATATGAAATGACTGAGCTTGGACAGCAATCTGAAAGGATCGTCTTCTTTTCTTTTAAATTTTTTAATTGAAATTCAAGTTAGTTCACATATAGTGTAGTATTAGTTTCAGGGATAGAATTTAGTGACTCATCAGTTGCATAGGACATCCAGGGCTCATTACATCGCATGTCCTCCTTAATGCCCATCAACCAATGACCCCACTCCGCACCCCCCCCACCCTTCCAGCAACCCTCAGTTTGTTTCTTAGAGTTAAGAGTCTCTTATGGTTCGACTCTCTGTTTTCATTTTATTTTTCCTTCCCTTCCCCTATGTTCATCTGTTTTGTTTCTTAAATTCCACACATGAGTGAAATCATATGGTATTTGTCTTTCTCTGACTGACTTATTTCACTTAGCATAAATACTCTCTGGTTCCATCCACATCATTGCAAATGGTAAGATTTTATTCTTTTTGATAGCTGAGTAATATTCCACCATGTATATATACCACATCTCTTTATCCATTCATCTGTCAATGGACATCTGGGATCTTTCCATATTTTGGTTATTGTGGACATTGCTGCTATAAACATTGGGGTGCAGGTGCCCCTTTGGATCACTATGTTTGTATCCTTTGGGTAGATACCCATTAATGTGGTTGCTGGGTCATAGGATAGCTCTATTTTTATTTAGCTTTTTGAAGAATCTCCATACTGTATTCCAGAGTGGCTGTACCAATTTTCATTCCTACCAACACTGTAGGAGGGTTCCCCTTTCTCCACGTCCTTGCCAATACCTGTTGTTTCCTGAATTGTTAATTTTAGCCATTCTCACCAGTGTGAGGTGGTATCTCATTGTGGTTTTGATTTTTATTTCCCTGATGTCATTTGCATGTGTTCTTTGGAGAAATGTTTGTTCATGTCTTGAGAGGATCATTCTTAAAACTCTGCTTTCTCTGAAATGAACCATCTGTAGTTGGGGGGAGAAGCAGGAACCTAAGGGCATGAAGATGAGGAGATCCAGGAACCTCCCCCACCCCGCCCTGTCCCTGTGTTCACGTGGTGGTCTTTGGAGGCCAGGAAGGTGTCCTAAAATTCCTGCTATCTTCCCCCACCCCCCAGATGTGGAGAGATCTCAGTAGCTCTGAACATTGCCAGGCCTCTGGGCATCTAGGAATTGTAGCACATGAGAACCTTGCCCACATGATTCAATCTCCTGGTCGTAGGCTCTGAGACTCTTTGGATTTTACTGTCCTAAGACATGACTGGATCCTTCCCATTAATCTTGACTTCCTGGGCATTCTTGACCCAGCTTTACTGAGGCATAACTGACAAAGATTGTTGATATTTCAGGTGTACAGTGTGATGGTTTGATGTACATATATATTGTGATTACTGTAATCAGGTTAACTTACAGGTCCATTACCTCACATAATCAACTTTTGCTGTGGTGAGAACACTTAAAATCTACTTTCTTAGCAAATTTCAGGAATATAATACAGTGTTATTAACTATAGTCACCACAAAGTGCATTAGATTCTCCCAAACGTATTCATTTTATAACTGAAAGTTGTACACTGTGACAAACCCCTTCTCAGAAAGACAAATCAAAACCACAATGAGATACCACCCCACACCTGTTAGGATAGTTATCAAAAGAGGGTGTGCAGAGAAGGAAATGCTCGTGCACTGTTGGTGGGAATATAAATTGGCACAGCCACTGTGGAGAACAGTATGGAGGTTCCTGCACATTTCTATAGCTGCAACCCTTTTCCCCAAAATGGAATGAAATAGCAAAAGCCTATACATCAAATACACTGTGCTGGAGGGGTCTTTTTGCAGCAGAATCGGTGGTCCTCTAGGTCCTCGCCTCCCCAAGGGTTCAAGAAACACATTTGGAAACCAGCAATCTAGTTCACCCTCACTTCCTGAGCACACATTCTAGACCAGGTGACTGGTAGCTAAAAATATCAAAGAGAAAGAGGAGACAGGAACCCAGCATGTATCCTTTTTGTGCACAACACTAGGTCCCCTAATAGGAGATGGTGACGAAGAGGCGGTCTTTAATGGTGTCACTGTGGTGAGTTACAGAATTGAATATTGGCATGGAGATGCTGCAAGGGTCTCCTAATTTTTCCTGCATGTTCAAAACTCAAATTGATTGATTGGTACAGGTTGCAGAGAGGTGTGTTGAGAAGGATTCTGAGGCCTTGCCTTGGATTAATAGAAGACAGTGTGTGGCTGACTGGTGATGTCTGTCATGGGCACAGGATTAAGAGAGTGTCCTTACTGGACCGCATGGTCTCTAAGCTCCAGTCTAGAATAACTGGTCTACAACTACTCAAAAGGGAACCAAGTAGATACCAGAAAACCTGGGCCTTCCTTATTCTCTCCTGCTCAACTCCACGTGAGGTGGTCTGGTGTGGACTCTGGAATCATGGTCCTGAGTTTGGAGGATGGTTCTGCCACTAACTAGCTTTGATGCCATGGACAACTTACTAACCAATCTCTGCTAGGTTAAGATGGGGAAAATCATGCCTACCTTAGAGGATTATTGTGTGCATTAAGTGAGTTTATATATATATATGGTGCTCAAAAGAGTGACCAGATCACTGAAGTTGCTTAGTAAGTGGAAGTTCATGATGATGATGATGATGATGATGATTATGAAATGGGGCAGATTTTGCCAGACAGGGGAGCTAGAAAAGGACTCCGAGTCTGGCCAGATGGCTTTCTCCATATCCCCAGTTTTCTCCCTGCTTCCAATGCTACCCTGGGGTGGTTTCCAGAAATGCCTGAGTTGTGCTTGTGGGAGATGAAGGGTCTCAAAAATTGTGCCCAAACAAGTTTGGAATGTTCTTGATCTTGGAGGTGTTTGGCTGATGTGGTTGAACAATTACGTTTCATTAGTAGGAATAATTTTGCAACTGCTGGGTGTTTAGAAGGCCTTATCAGCAAGTGACTTTCCATTTTTGTGTTTTCCTTCCAGGACTTTGGATTTAACCTGGACCACAGACGCCTCGGTGGGAATGAACAAACTGAATCTTAAGATGTCCAAGTTCAGCAGCTCTTCCATCCAGCTGCCCAGCTGTCTCTAACAGTGGGAGTAGCTTCTCCAGCTGTTTTGTCTTTCTTCCTGTGGAGTTTTTTACTCAGAAGTGACCTAGGCTAGATCCCCACTACTTTCTCTGGTCTGGTGTCTGATAAATGTGGGGGTTGGTGGGGAATGACTGAGTGATGGGAAGGAAATGAGTTCTTCATTGTGAAAATGAAATCTTAACTTTCTGAGTGTTTTCCAAGGAAGGATGAATGATCAGTGCAAAAGGATCCCAGGAATCAGGACTCTGGGTTGTTTTTTTTTTTTCTTTTGCAGCTGTGTTCTAGATTTCCTCTAATAATGCAAAGTTATACACAGAATTGAAAGAGACATTAATATTAACTTTATTCTAATCCTATGAATTTTTTTTAAAGATTTTATTTATTTTCAGAGAGAGAGAGCAGAGGGAGGAGCACAGGGAGAGGGAGAGAGAGGGAATCTCAAACAGACTCTGTGTTGAGCATGGAGCCAGATGTGGGGCTTGGTCCCAGGACTCTGAGATCCCAACCTGAGTCGAAACTAAGAGTGGGGCACTCAACCGACTGAGACACCCAGGTGCCCCCCAGCCCTATCTCAAAAAAAAAAAAATAGGGACCTGGAGACCAGTGACAAAATCCATAAGGCAACATGGTGCGTTTTAGGCTGAGCCTGATTCTAGAACCTCTGTCTCAGGATTCCCCATCTTGTGAAACCTTTACCACATTGTAGCCCCTGGACTCCCTTTTCCCTTGTGCAAAACAGAACCAAGTAGGGTGTGCTACCTCTCTCTCTCAAGGGTCACCGAGGGTGTGTCTACAGTATCTTGTTACTTTTGGAGGAAGATTACCCCAAATATATGTTAGCATAAAAATTCTAACAATGTGTCTAACAAATAGCAAGTTCTCAGTAGCAACGCCAACCTACTCAATATATGCAAGCACTATATTGCTTCATTTCCTGTGGGTTCACTTATTTAATCATCCCAACAAACCCACAAAGTAGGTATTCTAATTAAGTTCATTTTAAAAACAAGACAACAGAGGCTTAGGGAAGGTAAGCAGCTTCTTCTTTCAGGAAGTCATTTATAAAATGAAGGCTGCTTCTCAGAGTTGCCCTGC
>NW_027700569.1:0-345 GCF_054177405.1 Leptonychotes weddellii | reverse complement strand
GCCGTACCTCAAATAAAATAGCATAGAATATTGAAAATAAAGAGGGCAAAATTCTGTCAGGCAAATGCCAGCAAGAAGAAAGCAGAAATTGGCACTATCCATCTCCACCAAAACAATTCCATTTAAAGAACTATAAAAGATAGGGGCGCCTGGGTGGCTCAGTCGTTAAGCGTCTGCCTTCAGCTCAGGTCATGATCCCAGGGTCCTGGGATCGAGCCCCACGTTGGGCTCTCTGCTCTGCAGGAAGCCTGCTTCTCCCTCTCCCACTCCCCCTGCTTGTGTTCCCTCTCTCGCTGTGTCTCTCTCTGTCAAATAAATAAATAAAATCTTTAAAAAAAAAAAAAA
>NW_027700568.1:0-345 GCF_054177405.1 Leptonychotes weddellii | reverse complement strand
GAAGAAACTATCTCAAAATTTTAAAGAGAGAACAACTTATATGTATATGCCAAAAATAAGGGTACTATGAAGGGATAGAATATGACTCTAAAAATTAAAAATGTTTTTTAAAAAAGGGATTGATAAGATATTGGTTGAAAAAGGGAAAAAAGAAAAATTAAAAAAAAAAAAGTTAAAAAAAATTAACTTTGAAAGACTAAAGAATCATGATAAAAAAGCCATGGATTCTATGTGCATTATTCCCCTAGCGCTGGAGTTCTGCCATTCTCATTGATTGGTAAACTTGGTCTTGCCTGGCTGTTCTTGCTGATCTTCTGGGGGAGGGGCCTGTTGCCGTGGTTCCCA
>NW_027700567.1:0-345 GCF_054177405.1 Leptonychotes weddellii | reverse complement strand
GCAATTAGTTCATGCTCCTTGAGACATGTGCTAAAATCTGGAATTGCAAAGAGCAAGAGGATTTTTTTTTAAAGATTTTATTTATTTATTTGACAGACAGAGAGACAGCGAGAGAGGGAACACAAGCAGGGGGAGTGGGAGAGGGAGAAGCAGGCTTACTGCTGAGCAGGGAGCCCGAGGCGGGGCTTGATCCCGGGATCCCGGGATCATGACCTGAGCCGAAGGCAGACGCTTAATGACTGAGCCACCCAGGCACCCCAGCAAGAGGATTTTAAAAATAGGCTGATAAGTGGAATGAGATTTTTTCCTATTTCAATGGACTTAGGGGGATCCCAGCAAAGAGAA
>NW_027700566.1:0-345 GCF_054177405.1 Leptonychotes weddellii | reverse complement strand
GTAAGTAATAAGTAGTACTAACAGATCTCACGTTTCCTAGTCCTGCATTCTTCCTGCAGATACACAGTGCTTTGACCCAGGCTCAAAGTTGCCAAAGTGAACATTTTTTAACTTTTAGGCTGGTAAAGTGACAGTAAAGTTTTCACAGGTGCTGTGGCTCCTAGGGGCTTCTTATCGGGCCATTCACTCCATTGGCACAGTTCAGTCTTTGAACTGAGAGGAGCTTCTGGAAATACAGGGAGAGGACAAAGGGGAGAGGGGCCCAGGGCTTTGACCTTTGCCTTAAACCCCAAATGAAAGGATTCTCCCCCAAAGAATTAAGGTAGCCCCTATTCTTTCTCCTCC
>NW_027700565.1:0-345 GCF_054177405.1 Leptonychotes weddellii | reverse complement strand
TGTAGTGTTCCATGATTCATTGTTTGCATATAACACCCAGTGCTCCATTCAATACGTGCCCTCTTTAATACCCATCACCACGCTAACCCATCCCCCCACACCCCTCCCCTCTAGAACCCTCAGTTTGTTTCTCAGAGTCCATAGTCTCTCATGGTTTGTCTCCGTCTCCGATTTCCCCCTTCTTTTTTCCCTTACTACTATCTTCCTTTTTTTTTTTTTTTAACATATAATGTATTATTTGTTTCAGAGGTACAGGTCTGTGATTCGTCAGTCTTACACAATTCACAGCACTTACCAGAGCACATACCCTCCCCAGTGTCTATCACCCAGCCGCCCCCATCCCTC
>NW_027700564.1:0-345 GCF_054177405.1 Leptonychotes weddellii | reverse complement strand
CTTCTTCAGGAGTTGATATTTTTGAGCTCAGTTTTGTCATTATTTCAGAAAGTTTCTTATTAGTTTCTTGCATGGATAGTATCTTGTCAATGTTTTTTTTTTTTTACAGGCTTCCAAATACCAATCAAAATATGTACCCCACTCAAATTGTTTAGTTAGTAGGGGGCTTTCTTGTGTTGGGTGCACAAATACACTTGTATTTTTTTTTTTTTTTTTTTATTATTTATTTATTTATTTATTTATTTAATCTTATGTTAATCCCCATAATTACATCATTAGTTCTAGATGAAGTGTTCCATGATTCATTGTTCGTGCACAACACCCAGTGCTCCATGCAGAACGTGC
>NW_027700563.1:0-345 GCF_054177405.1 Leptonychotes weddellii | reverse complement strand
GGCGGGGAGACTGGCCGTCCTCCAGGCGGGAGCCGACGGCGGCCTGGACGAGGCTGCTGTCTCTGGAGATGGTGAGGCTGGAAAGATGTGCCCGAGCCAGCCGGCCAGGCACTCAGAGGGGGGTCGGGACAGGCAGGGACTCCTCCCTCTGTTCCGGTGCTCTGGCCGAGCATCCGGCACTGTGTGCACCACTGAATGCAGCAGAAAACCAATCACTCCCGCCCCGGGCCCTCCAACCGCACTGCTGACCGTTTGCTGTCCCTGTCCTGTGCCCGCCGGTCTGTGTCCGGGGCCGTCCGTGCCGCCTCCGCCCAGGCTCCCCTGCAGGGCACACCAGACCAGGGG
>NW_027700562.1:0-345 GCF_054177405.1 Leptonychotes weddellii | reverse complement strand
GTACTGTGCACCCCAGTGAGCCCTGCAGAACCTGCTGCCATCTGCCTGGACCTTCTTTCTGCAAGATGGCTCCCACACGATGACCATGGCGAAGAATCAGCTCTAGGTGTCACCTGCGTGGGCAGAGACGGCCTATGTGCCTCATCCCCCCCTGGGACACTATGCCGGACGGGGCTAGATGGGCGATCCCAGATGTGATGTCATTTTGACTCCCAGGACCCCAGACTCCCTTCATCCCGGTCCCCCCCACGCCTGTTTCTTCTTCTCTCTCTCTCCCCGCTTGTAAAGCAGCGTGGAAGAAAGAGCGGACTGGCTTCACCTCGTCTCCGGTCCCCTCCTCCACCC
>NW_027700561.1:0-345 GCF_054177405.1 Leptonychotes weddellii | reverse complement strand
GGTCGTGTCTTTGCAGAGTCTTTATCAGCATCCCTGGTCTCTATCTGCCAGGTGCCAGGAGTTACATGTCCCAGTGCAATAGCTGTGACCATCACAGAGCTCTCCAGCCACTGTCAGACGTCCCCTGGAACCAGTATTGCTCCCAATGTAGAACCACCGATTTAGATGGTTTTTAAAATCATGACACTAGATTGTCACAGCTAGGGAGGGAGCTTTGGTAAAGAAGGAGGGGTCAGAAGGCTGGGCTCAAGGACTCCTGCCCTGGTGGGGACAAGTGGAATACACACTGGACTGGCAGTTGGGGCAAGTGATGCTGGCCAGCTTCTCCTCTGCAAAGTTAGGGGA
>NW_027700560.1:0-345 GCF_054177405.1 Leptonychotes weddellii | reverse complement strand
AAATAAATAAATAAAATAAAAGAAGTAAATATTGTACTGCTAATCATCTATGACTGTGTTCACAAGAAAGAAAGGGGAATCCCTAGATGCCAGCCAGGAAGAGGGTGCAGAAAACCAGTGAGGTAGGCATATGACCTATGCTGCAGCCGCACAAAGGGAGGGCCTTAGCTTAGAAAACAAACACATAAATATTGCCCTTGTGAAATCAAATCCCGAGGCTTGTGCCTCTTGTAGATTTAGGGCCTGAATTTACTCTTGTCCTCCATGGTATGGGGAAGTGAGAAAATCTGGTCAACATGGTGCTACTCTGGAACACATGACAGAACCAGAGAAATTTCCACAACC
>NW_027700559.1:0-6365 GCF_054177405.1 Leptonychotes weddellii | reverse complement strand
TAATAGAGCTTGAAGTCTGGAATTGTGGTGCTGCCAGCTTTGCTTTTCTTTTTCAACATTCCTCTGGCTATTTGGGGTCTTTTCTGGTTCCATACAAATTTTAGGATTATTTGTTTGAAAAAAGTTGATGGTATTTTGATAGGGATTGCACTGAATGTGTAGATTGCTCTAGGTAGCACTGACATCTTCACAATATTTGTTCTTCCAATCCATGAGCATGGAACGTTTTTCCATTCTCATGTGTCTTCCTCAATTTCTTTCATGAGTATTTTATAGTTTTCTGCGTACAGATTCTTTGCCTCTTTGGTTAGATTTATTCCTAGGATAACATAGGACATATAGCAAAATCTCTTTAAAATCCTCCTACTGAATGGTGTTCCACATCAGTAGTCTCTTCCTCTTTATGGCTGAAGAGTATCTCAGGATATGAAAAATTTGTACAACTCCAGATTATAGTGTCCATGTTTACATATTATTACATGTTCTATATGGAGGTAAATTTTGTGGATAGTGTGAGACATGGGTAAAGATTTCTGTTTTTATCATATGAGTGAACAAAAGATCAACAACCCCCCCCTTTTTTTTTGGTAAAAAAGCTTTCCCCAATTGAATTATATGGCGCCTTTATACATTATCAAATGATTATGTGTGTGAATGTTTTTGTGGGCCTTCTGTTCTGTTCTCTTGATTTCTGTGGCTTTACAGTATATCTTGAAATCAAGGAGATTAGGTCCTCCACCCTCATTCTTTAATTTTTTTTTTTTTAATTCTAGGTTCTTATACTTAACCCTAAATATTTGTGTTTTCTTTTACTTGTCATATATTGATTTCATATCCTGTGGTCTAACTAATTAGCTTATTTCTAATAGGTTTTTGTAGACTTCTTAGGATAGTCACATGTATTTAATATATATATATATAATTATTATGATTCAAGAGAGTTTTGCATCTTATAATCTGTATGCATTTTCTTCCTTTTTCTTGCCTTATTTTACTGGGTGAGGCTTGCAATGAAAAATTGAATGAGAGCAAGAGTGGAAATCATTGTCTTCTAGTCATTCATTTGGAGAACATATTCCATTTTTCACTATTAATTATGGTGATTGCTACTGGTTTTTCATACTGTCCTTCAGGTAGAAGAAGTTTTCCTTTATTTCTAGTTTTCTGGCTCTTGAATTTGGTGAAATACTTTTCCACATTTTTTGAAATGTTCATAGTTTTTTCCTCTCTTACAATATTTTGGTTGAATTTGTAGAACATTAATTCTGGCTTTATAAAATAACTTAGGATTTCTTCCTCCTCTTTCATTATTGATATTAGGAACTTGTAGCATCTATATTTTCTTAGAGATTTATTGATTTTATTGATGTTTTCAAACAACCATCTTTAATTTCATTGATTTTCTATATTGCTTGTCCATCATAAATTTCATTGATTTTGGCTGTTTTATTAATGATGTAGAGTTAGGGTTTTTTAAATGTCTTTTGATTAAGTCTTTCGTTGTGATGAAATGTTCACTTTATTCCATAGAAATATTCTCTTTCTTGTAGTCTACGTTTTGTTAAAGCTACTCCAGTGTTCCTTATAATGAATGCTTGCATGGTATATCTTTATTTTCTCATTATTTTATGTTCAATCTGTCTTTGTAAGCAGCAAATCATGTGGTATTATCTTTTTTCCCCCAACAATAATGATCTCTGTCTTTTAATTGTCATATAGATATCAGATATATATGCACTTTGGGTAGAAATGGACCTGAAGGAAAGCTATTTCTGTTAAATATACAAAATCCTCTGCTCTTGAATGGTTGTATATTCAAGATGAACTATATGGCCTATTATTCTCAAACAAGTGGTAAATTTAATATTTAATGTGCAAATGTTGATGAAATATACCAATTTTAGGGGTGCCTGGGTGGTTCAGTTAAGCATCTGCCTTCGGCTCAGGTCATGATCTCAGGGTCCTGTGATTGAGCCCCCAGTCAAGCTCCCTGCTTGGTGGGAGCCTGCTTCTCCTCTGCCCCTCCCTTCCACTTGTGCTCTCTCTCATGTGCTTTCTCTCTCTCAAATAAATAATAAAAAAATACCAATTTCATAGTGCATAAATAATAGAGGTACAATATCACTTTAAGAATTTTTCCAGTCCAGATTTCTGTTTCTCAGTTTGTATAAAGATATAAGTTGTAGAATAATTTGGAGGTATTCAAAATGTCGGCCTCTAATAATTCAGCTATACAAACTCAACATTTCTTACTTGCCTTAAATAAATGCTCTCACTATTTACTTAAACTCTAAAACTTGGGGCGCCTGGGTGGCTCAGTCGGTTAAGTGTCTGCGTTTGGCTCAGGTCATGATCTCAAGGCCCTGGGATCGAACCCAGCATCGGGCTCCCTGATCAGTGGGGAGTCTGCTTCTTTCTCTCCCTCTCCCTCTGTGATCTCTCTGACTCTCACTCTCTCTCGAATAAATAAAATCTTTAAACAAAACAAAACAAAACCACAAAAAACTCTAAAACTCATCCCTAAATCATATAGTTTTGACTATACAGTATAGTATTTTATAACTTATTACCTACTTAGAAAATATCATTTTCAATTGTTCTAAACTAAATAAACAGTATAAGTAGAAACATTAATGAAAATACAATTTTGTATATTAGTTACAGAAATAAAAATGCTTTCAAGTATAGTATTTTGAATCCAATGCACCTCTAAGGAGAGCTTAGTAATGTTGCCTTACAATTTATGTAAACTAATATAATTATTGAACATTAATTTTCACAGCCGCTATTGCTTTCTGACTTACAAAACCTAACAATGATTCATAAATAACTGAAGCATATAAAAGGTCTTAATGTGTGTAATAATAATGTACAATGCTCCCTAGTACTTAGGGAATACTTATGTTTTCCTTAGCAAATGGAGCTTGACAAAATAAGTTTATTTGAGCAAAAATATATTTACTTGGAGACCTTTTATCCACTTTCAGTATGTAGACAGCCAACACTTTCTATCTATAATGAGGAAATCCATATTTTCATTCTAACTATAAGACTTTCTTCCTCACAATATATGCTCTTTTTCTAAAACTTTTTTAAATTTGATATAGAATTTTAGCTATTTGAATGGCTTTATTATATTCCTCCATCCTTATAAACATACTTGCTATTCTTATATGGAAAGTACTTTATTTAGTTTTTTTATTTAAATTAATCTAACAAATTAATTTAACACAATAGATTAGTAATTATTTGGTGTTTTCTTTGCAGTATTCTTTATATTTTTATTTTAATGACAAGCTTAGCTAAAAAGTAGTCAGCAACCACTCAGTTAAGAAAACTAGATTTGTTTTTCAGAGCTAGAGATGATTGTATAAATATGAGAATTAAAGTAAACTAGCATATTTTCCCCATATTGAGGCTTACTTTTCTTTTAGATCTATCTTGGCATTTGAATAACTATATGTTAGGATCAGTTGTATTAGTTTTGCTCCCAGTCTACTTAAATAATGTCTCATATGCAAGCAGTATGAGGATAAAATAGTTATGATAAATTCATGGTTAAGAGTTTGAGGTATAAACTTGGATAAGTACTAACACTTGGGTCTATTGAGAAAACAAAACCGTAAGTTGCCCCCTGTGCATCGCAGAATTAACATGAGATATTGCTAAGCCACTTCTGATTAGAAGTCCAAGAAAAATACAGATATCAGTGGTCATGCCCTTACTGTGTATAAGAACTCCTGGCTCCATGGCGTGGTATTGGTTGGACTATGGTGTCCCTGGAGCAGTTTGCTTCTCACAGGATTTTCTGAGTTTCAGGAGGTTAATTCGAATGGATGATATGAGCCAACTTTAGGATGAAGACTATTTTTTTAACTGCATAAACATCTTTTTTTTTTTCAAATACATTATTTCTTATAAATCTCTCTGTAATAACATGATATCATAGTCAAATTAACAATTATCTGGGAACTTGACACCAACAACCAAGTTCCTTTGTGGTTAAAACTGTGTTAGCAGTTACTGGCCAGAAATACTCATGTTTCTTATCTTCATATCCAGTGTCAAATATAAGCTATAGAATAAGAAAAGAAGCAGAGTTAAATAAAACACCTTTCTTTTCCACAATACAGAAATACTAATGTCTATTTTCAAATAGAAGCCTATTTAGAAATACCTAGAAGTACCACAAAAAATTCAGAGAGGATTGAAGAAAAAAATTGAGTATTTGTTACTTAAAGGTAAAATATTTTATATTCTCAGAAGCATTTTAATAAGCATGAGGGAGAATAATTCTGGTTTCATGACTAGCAAAATACATGCATTTTCATCTAACCTAAAATGTTCCTTTGTTGTGTAGGAAGCTTTAATAATAAACCTTATTTAAAACATACAGAATTACTAAGCATGCAACTCTGTGAAATGTAATCTAATAAATGTCTTATCAAAGCAAAAAAAATAATAAACCTTATTCTTCTTTATATTATGTAAAGTAGAACAAATACCAAATCCAGGGCCTGAAAAATAATTCTTAATCTGCCCCCCCAAAATGTTTGGTAGTCAGAAGGTAATTATTTAACATAAAAAGGAACACTTCAACTCATTTACCTTGTATTGAATTCTTCTGAATATGGTGTTGTGAATGCATGAAAGGCTTCTATTAATATTTGTCTTTGATTTTAACTTTAGTTTATGCACATAAAACTTAATCATTCAGTTGATACGTGCTAAGGCATTTTAGTGAGAATACTTAAAAAGACCTTAAAATGAATTTTTATAGAAAAATAAACAGCTTTCTCTATGAAGGGTTGCAAAAAGTTACCCACAAAGTAGTTACCTTCAAAGTAAACATACAGAGATGAGATGGATTGTGAGTAGTAGAAAATTTCTATGCTCATAAGATGAGAGACAGACACGCCTGGCCTATGTTCTAGCTCTCTGTAGTACTCATGGACCTTGGTCAAATGACATAATGCTTCCAGGATTCAATTTTTTTTTTATGAAATGGTGATTAGAAATTTTTTAAGAGGGGTAAACAAGAATATATTCATATACTGCTTGGCACAAAGTCTTGGACATAATACCTATTCAATAATTGTAATTCATTTTTATCATTATTTTTATATTATATATATATATATAGTCACTTCTAAAAGAGTGTTTTTTCTTGAAGAGTCACTACCTAAATATATAGTTCTTTTATTGAATTGTAGGAAAACCGATTTTAAAGAATATTATTACGCTTGTGTAGACAGAGCCAAAGCAGACTCTTCATAATTAATTAGCCCAAAAGTTTACTATTCAGACCCTGCTCTAATCCCAGGTCTTCCTTTTCTTTCTTTTTCTGAACTAGCTTGGATTCCTTAACAGCTTGTTCCCTCTCTATGAATGAGTCTGAAAATATCCTGCTATAAACAAACAGACAAGAAACAAAAGATCCATCTCTACAACCATTATTCATTACATTTCATTTTAAGGAATCACTCAGGTTCTGCTTTCTGCTCTCTAAACTGTTCTGCTCTGATTTAGTAACAATAATGTCTCGATTCTTCTCTGACATGGCCCCTTCAAATTTATGTTACTGTCTTTTGTATCAATCTCGGTCCAAGATTTGTAGTTTGGAAGTCCATTCTCTCCTACATCTTTTGGATGAATTTCAGATAGACACAAAAACAGTACATGTCCAGTTTCCAGTGATAGTTGTTCAGAGACCTCCCATTTGCCCCCACATAGAGTCTCTTTCCTTTCAGCTTTGGTACTGGCTGTTTATTCTATTCCAGCTCTCCCACGCACATATCTGAAAAGACGAAATAGAATGCACAATGACAGCTAAAGTAAAGGGGTAATCACTTTATTTCCTCAAATTAAGAATAATTCACAGTGTAGATGTCATCCAGATTGGATTCTTAAAACGTCAGGAAGAGTACAAGGGAAGAAAAACAAAACAAAACAAAACATGGTCACATCAATGACTGTAATAGTTGGAATATTTGATCTTTTTTTCTCCTAACAATGCCTTAAAAACCAAAAAGTTGCAGAACATTTTCCCAATTCAAACATTGTTTCCTAGGATTTAGCAATTGTCATGAACACAGGGAATCACAAGTAGCTAATCCATTTTCTACAACATCCATCTGGTGGGAGAGTATCCTGCCTGTAATCAAGACCAGGAGTTTAGTCCAGGCAAATGGTTAATTCTATTACAAATATTTCCTTCTTGGTTTACTAAAACCCTAATAAATTGTACTTTACTTAATTGTCTGTCTACTGATTAGTTACATAAGGTCGTGTACCTAGACTGAGATTAGAACCAATCTTGATGGGTGGTAAAACAATCTTAATGGGTGACAAAGGCACAAGATGTC
>NW_027700558.1:0-345 GCF_054177405.1 Leptonychotes weddellii | reverse complement strand
AGAGAGAGAGATCACAAGTAGGCAGAGCAGCAGAGGGAGAGGGAGAAGCAGGCTCCCCTCTGACCAGGGAGCCTGATGTGGGACTCGATCCCAGGGCCCCGGAATCATGACCTGAGCTGAAGGCAGATGCTTAACCAACTGAGCCACCCAGGTGCCCTGAACAGACCGATGTTTATTAATATTAAATATATGCTAAATACAATATATTACATATTATAATATTATAATATTTCTATTAATATTAGAATTTTATTAATATTAGAATTTCTATTAATATTGGAATTTCTATTAATATTAGAATATTAATATTAGGTGGTAGCAGGCGAGGAAGCTGGACTGTCTAGG
>NW_027700557.1:0-345 GCF_054177405.1 Leptonychotes weddellii | reverse complement strand
TCCGGACACAGCAGTAGGCGCCTCGCTCATGGGATGGAGGCACAGGGCCTCCAGGGTCATTGCCCCCACTCCAAGTCCTAGTTGCTACTGCCTGTCCTGTCCCCTGGACATGGGCTCCTGATGGAGTCCGGAGTTCCAGGTGACCCCAGCTGGTTGTCTGAGGCAGCCTCAGTGTGGCGGTGGGCCTATACCTATGGGGGTCTCTCCCATCCCTCATCCCTCGGGGATGCCTCTCTCCTGGCTCGGCTTGGGACTCTCTGTGGATGTCCTTCCCAGGGAGGATCTGCCTTGGGCACAATGCTGGCCTTTCCAGGTTGGGTTTCTCCTTTGGGAGAGTCTAATGGG
>NW_027700556.1:0-345 GCF_054177405.1 Leptonychotes weddellii | reverse complement strand
CAGTCCCCCTCCCCCCCCATTACACGCCTAGCTGGGCAGGGGATGTACCTTTCCGCACAGATGGTTGGGACCATCCTAAAAGGCAATGCCGAGAGGAGATCGTCTTATTTAAGTAGCAGGGCCTGAGTCTGCAAGCCCCCAGCCCCAGCCCCTGTCCTGCTGAGAGGGATGAGGTGAGTTTATTTCCTGCTCTTCAGAAGAACCAAAATGTGCCCCATCACCCTTGAACACAGTGTCTCTCTAGGTAAGGTTTCCCAAGTCCTCTGTCAGAGTCACCTGAGTGCTTACTAACCTGTCTTAGCCTTACACCAAACCTGCACCTCTGCTGAGTCAGAACCCTTGGGG
>NW_027700555.1:0-345 GCF_054177405.1 Leptonychotes weddellii | reverse complement strand
AGGCCACAGATGGAATCACTCAGGCCAAGTCAGCAAACCAGGGCTTCATACGTAACCTAACTGCGCCTCCAGCCTCCCCCAAAAGCTGTCTTAACAGTCAGTCAGGAATTTCCAGGTCAGCATCAGTGATGTAATCTGTCACGAGGCCCCCTCAGCCCCCGCCAAAGGAAGATGAGGTGACCCACCTAATGAGACCCGCTGCCCTTCCCCTAAGGGAAGGTGACCTTGCCTGGAACAATCCTCGCTTGTCCTTTGCTAATAATTTCCTCGTCCCACCATCCTTCCTATAAAAATCTCCCATTTTGCACTATGCCTGAGAGCATATCTCCTCTTGCTGGATGGGAT